>NC_056523.1:16853266-16856071 GCF_019175285.1 Sceloporus undulatus
TGAGAAAACCAACCATTATAATTTTCATCACTCCTTTCCCAGAAGATTTCCACACCCCAAAACACTAATTGCAGAAGACACATTTGTGCCATCATTGTTTCTCCCATTGGTGAATATCTGAAGGTCACAGAGAATAAATGGGAGGCGCTCATCCACTGCTGTCACTTCCATCCAACTTTTCTGGAAGTCACAGAAATCCTTACAGAATAATGAAGATTCTTCTCTGTGGCTTCTCTGCTCTGCTTGTTTTTGCTACAGGTAAGAAGGTGTTGGTGGGAGATAACAATACAGGGTATTGAGTGGAGTCCTTTAGCACAATCCTATCTCCCATTACCAAACACAGGAAACCTTTATGATCCCACATGATGTTTTGGATTGCAATTCCTAGACTCCCCTACTATTGCCCATAATGGCCAGGAACTTTGGAAACAGAAATCCAAATCATATGAAGGGCTAAAGGTGCTCCATCCAGCCAAAATTGGGTGAGGAAAGAGCTCATGTCAGATTGTGTGTGTGTGTTGTTGTTGTTGTTGTTTTTGTTGTTGCTCTAAATGAATACATTTCTCCAGCTTCAAAATAGAAAGTATTTAGGAAGGAATGAAAAAGAAAACTTGGTAGGGCAAACTGAAAGTGACTGCTACATCCGTTCAGGCCAAAGGTTTTGCATGCCTAACTTTTAAAAGTCAGAGTTTGAATCCTTATGTATTCAACGAGATTAGTGCCAGATTAGACCAGCCCCCTCATAAACAAACAAGCTTCATTTATATACTGCTTCATACCACCTAAGCAGTGTCTAAGCGGTTTACAACTGTGAGCTAATTTGCCCCCAACAATCTGGGTACTAATTTTAGCAACCTCTTCGGAAGGATGCAAGCCTGAGTCAAGCTTAAGCTCTTTTGCTGGTCTTGAACTGGCAACCTTGTGGTTTTGAGTGAGTGGCTGCAGTACAGGCATTTAACCACTGCGCCACCAGGGCTCCTCATCTTCTGTGTGCTGGTACATGGCTGCAATAAAAATGAACTGAACTGAATTGAACTCATCTACTAATAGGCTCCTCACTTTTAACACATATAACAGGCAGATGCAGCACACTCTTCTCCATGCAGGGAAGAGTTGAACATCCCAAATTTGACCAGTTCAGATGAAAAAAACATTCATTCAGGTCATTTTTGTAGATTTTACCAAATTTGTAAATCACATCATTCGGTAGTAACATACTTTGTTTCCTTTGTTAAGATTAAGAAAACCCGATGAAATTCATGAGGGTGCTATTGGTTGAGAGGTGACTTGAAGGCAAAAATACAGATACAATATTAACAACCATCCTGTACTGTACTATGATTATTATTCCTGTAGCAACAGACATATCTACCTTTGCACAGCCATTAAACCACAACCTCATTGTTCTTTCGCTTCCCACACACCTGAGTGATGTCCCTCTCCTCTACTCACCCACCTCCTAAGTGGTCTTCTGCAACATAGGCAGACTCACCACACAACAAGAGCTCCCCCCAGAACAAAATCCTCTCCCCCCCCCCTTACAAACCCAGGTGTTCCTCCACTGGACAGCTTTTTCCCCTCCCTGACACTATACTCTAGTGAACCTGTTCTTCATGCTGTGATCTTTTGTTCCAATCTCTGATCTTTCTCTTCAATCAATTTTTTAATGATTTCTCCCTAGCCTCCATTGCTGGGTTGATTCATCCTTTCCCCATGCTTACTTCCTCAGCCTCCTCCCTCTCTCCTTTCTTGTCCTTAGCCTTTCCAAGGATTAGAAAGCCCAGAGGCTGCAATCCTTGCTAACTTGTTCATTTCTTCTACTTCAAGGTTCTGGCTGGAGAACTTTGGATGTGGCCTTTCCTGCTCTGTTTGCTTCCTGTCTTGCAAGTTGCTTTCCTGGAATCTCTGCTACTCCAGATATAGCTTTCCTCCCTTGTCTCTTCTTTGTCTTCCAACTTACTCTTTCAGAAACTATTGAGAAAGCCCATCTACCCACTGTGGGGCAATAGCTCTTGCTGTCCTATGCTTTCCAGTTAACTCTGGAAATTATCACACTAGGGCTAAGTCAGCAATAATTGCAGTAATGAAAGCTAATGCAAGAGTAGTGCTATAGCACTCAGTATTTTTGCACAGTCCCACAGTTGTGCAATAATGCCACATAAATACCATTTAATATCGCAATTGCATTCCACACACATCCATGAATGAATCAGTACATTGAAATGGATTGTTTTGTGCATGCACTATTTTGACACTATGGTGAATGTCTGCAAATCATGTTTCCATCCCACACAGAATAAAAGACAACAAAATAAAATCTATTACTCCTTCATCACATTATTTTAATCCAGTGCAAACAAAACTGTGCCCCATATCTCAAAAGAAGACTGAAATTCTTTGCAAAACTGATCCTGGCAACGAGAATGGATTGTCTCCAATGCAATGCAGTCTGGAGAAATGTCTCCGGTTGCTTCCGTAATAGCGCAAATAAAGTGTGATGAACTTTCACACTCTCACAATTGTGCTTCATTCATGCTATTGAGAAGCCATTCACAGGTCTTTCTCATGAATGGTTTGTTGCTGGAGTATTCCTGGATCTTCACAGGATAAGTCCTGGATGAGCACAACATCACCTGATAATCTTCAGCATGATCACATGATTATGTCGGGATTACGTCTTTTCTCCCAGCTTTTTTGCCTGTGTGACAATCTCCTCTGACTCAAGACAACCCTGTCATGAGGTTTCTTCACAAGATTTATTTGGAGGAGTTGCTGTGACACTGAGCAACCCTGTTTCCTGTTGTT
>NC_056523.1:16856171-16859640 GCF_019175285.1 Sceloporus undulatus
AGTCCAGGATTTTGGGTTTTAAATTAGTGTTTTAATAGGGTTGCTTATTTAATTTTTTAAAGTGCCGTATCATATATTATTTTTCTTGCATTTTGTTTTAGCCTGGGCTCCCTCCCTGCTGAGCTAACTGAGTATAAACTACATTTGCATTTTGAATTACCTTGGCGGCTCTTGAAGCAAACTGAAAATAAAGGGGGGAAGTGGAAAGAGAAACTGAGGCACTGGACAGATGGGCCCTACAAGTCATTGTCGTTACACGTGAAGGATGATGCTTCCAGATATGACTCGCCCCTCGCACGTGACGAGGGCATCAAAATCGCAGCGCCCTGTACACATGGGAGCTATCATTTTGACGTGATGGACGTATAGTGTCCGCACGTCCCAGCACCTTTGTGATGCCGCAAGTGCACCATTGGCACCTTGAAGCATCACAACGGCGCCGCAGAAAGAACCTGCTTTTTGCAGGTTCTTTTTGCTGCACAAAGGAGCTGCGTGGTTTGTCTGCTGCGTCTCCTTCGCACAGCAAATCAGGGCGACGGGAGAACACCCTTTTTGGGCATTCTGTATCCCACCTGAGACATTTTAGAAACAGGAGAAAAAGTGAGATGACAGAGGATTAATTGGGGCTGTCTCTGCTAATCAGAGATAGTTGGAGGGTATGACACTATCAGAGTACAGCAAAGGGTGCCCACAAAACTCCTAGGTCCATTAGACTGTAGATCAAGCATACCCAACATGGTGCTGATTTCCCATGAATGAACCTTACCTGAATCATAGATGGTTTTTGTGTAACACTTCTCATACAAAGGCTCACATGTTACAGTGTTGGTTTTACAGAATTCCGGATCCATTTTAGCGCATTTATTACATACTAGTCCATGGGCTATGAGGAATTAGGAAAGAGAAGATGGCTTTACAGGAATATTCATACTTCATAGAATTTAAAAAAAAAATCAATCTCAGATGTGAGAAATCAGAATATAACAGCCATGGTGGATTAGACCAGAGGCCTATCTTGTCATCACACCATTCACCTTGTTTTTGCTGGCAATATTCAGAGGCATGCTGCTTGTTATACTGAAGAAAATACATAGCAATCACATGCCCTCCATCATTTCACAGATAGAAATCAGGACATATCATGCAGGGTGGTTGCCCCTGGGAGGGCCTTTTGTGCCCGGCTAGCTCGCTCATGGCGGGGGTTGGCTTCCCACCACCATGTCGTCTCACCAAGGGCATCAAGCAGGACCTTCCTCATCTGGGGACCAGGTTCCTCAACCATTTCAATGGGCTTCCCTTTGGCAGCACCCCTCACGCTGGGCCAGGGCCTGCAGGTTCATTCGGACGCGTCCGGTCGTCTGTGCTTTGGGGTTTATTTTCAGGGCCACTTGTGGCCACAGCGATGGCCCATGCACTGGGGCGGACGGGCGGGGATTCTTCGGACCTTACCTTCATGGAATTTTTCCCCTTTAGTGGCCATCCAATTTGGTGCAGCGCGCTGGCCACACAAGGTGGTCTTCTTGCTCTTGTGCGACAAACCAGGCAGTAGTCAGGGTCCCAAATCACCAATCTGCAAAATCTGAGCAGGTCATGTTACTTGTCGTCCCTTTGTCCTCCATTGCTTTCTTAAAAAATCACATTCAGGGAACGTTTGTTCCTTGACTCGACAATAATATTGCCGACATCCTTTTCGTTTCATGTAGACCGGTTCCATTCGCTGGGCACCAGGAGCAAATCCCATGCCACCCCCTTCCCAGATGACTTGTGGGACTTGGAAATCTGCTATAAACACGGGCGTCATGGTTCTGTGGCCCCAGCCAACCTACCATTCTACAAGCGCGCGTGTCCACGTGCAGACCTTTTTCAAGCCAATCCAATCCCATACTGTACTAAACGTTCCTGGTTTGGCTCACCCCCCCTGGGAGGACTGCCAAATTGCCCCCGCCACATGGCGTTCCACCTGGCGGGCATCTCCTTCTTTCTAAGGTGGGGCGATTCTGGGACCCTTGCTCATCCTTTTTGGTTAGGAGAAGGATGCTCCCCCCAAAAAAAAAAAACCAGGATGCCAGGAGACCTATTTGTTCATTGATTTCTTTGCCCAACTACTTCCCGCCTCCAAGACGGTGTGCAAGGTCCAAGCCGAAAACTCGTCTGCCTCCGAGTGCATTTTTCACAGCATTCTTTGGGGAGCTACGGGCGGGCGCGTTGGTTCCAGCCTCCCAAGTCGGACCATTCTGGTCGCTGTATTCGGGTGGGAGATGTTTCCTTGGGCACAACACGTTTATTAGCCTCTTCGCAGGTCCAAGTGCGACCAGCTAGGGAAAAGGTCCACCCTTCACCCTCGGAGACGAAGGGCACAGCCTTTGACCAGTGCGATGGCTGGAAAGTTCCTGTCATCTCACTTGTCGTGGCCGCTATCTCTTTGGGAACGGAGATGGCTCAACCACTTTCGCGATACCAGGTGTGGCAGAACTACACTTGGTCTTCGCAATCAGGCTTGCCCGCAGGGACTTGGCAGCACTCTTTTCGCATCGGGCGCAACCAGTGGCAGCCCAATGTGGTATGCCGGTCAGACCTTACGTGGATGGGCAGTGGAAAATCTGGGGTGTTTGCAGGGTTACATCGCCCCCACAGGGACGATTGCCCCCTGGGGGCTGGGCATGACACAAGAGACATTGAGTTTGTCTTGTTGTTGGGACACTGAGTTGTTTTGTTCTTGGAGAAGGGTTGGCGGAGGGGGCCCATGGGGGCCTGCCTCTGGTGGCAGCATAGGTCTTGGCTAGTTGGGTGGTGTTTCTTGTGCTGCTGAGCATGGATCGGGAGTTCCCCTGGGCCCATGGGTGCTGATGGAATAGCGATGTCGCCAATGCGGAGGCGCATCGAGTCAAGAGTCCCTGGTGACCAAGGGGTTGCAGATGCACAAATGTGCCCTAACCGGTTCACGAGGAGATTGGGACCTAACGCCGGTTCCCCCGGCGTTCCTCCGAGGCCCTGGGGTGGTCGATCCCAGGCAATTCGCGGTTCATCGATCAACCATGGTGGTGGATTACAGATACCGACCTATGCTTTCAGGCCAAACCCTTACACTCCTTACTGTTGTTGTTATATTTAATAAAATTGTGGCCTTTTTTTTCTTCCAATTTATTGTTTGGTGTGTTCTTCAGCAGTCCTTCCGTCCACAGCAATTATTCCTTTGTAATCCCCTATTTTCAGATGCTTTTTAACGTATCCCAGTTTCTTTGCTGCCTTTCACTGACGTATTTGGGTTACTTGTCCTGGCTTACTCAATGCTTAGGCTGAGTTTGAAGTGCAAAGGTAGTTTGTCTTCAAATTCATAGGAGGGAGCGAAGAGGAGGATGTGGAATCTGGTCCTTCCCAGAAGGATCAGGCAAAAAAACCAAACTGCTGCAGCCTTTCTTAGCCTCTCCTCAAAAACCTCTTATTTTGTACCAACACTCTGATGCTGCTT
>NC_056523.1:16859665-16892165 GCF_019175285.1 Sceloporus undulatus
ATTGAGAATTATTATTATTATTATTATTATTATTATTATTATTATTATTATTATTATTATTAAACTTTATTTATAAAGCGCTGTAAATTTACACAGCACTGTACATACAATCTTTTAGTCAGACGGTTCCCTGCCCTCCGGCTTACAATCTAAAAGACACGAAACAAAAGGAGAAGGGAGTGGTGGTGGGGAATAGGATCAGGTCCAGCAGATCTTCTCCACCTCCGAGGCCTGGACCAAGGCAGATGGACTGGAGGAAGGGCTTGGCTTCTTAATGGATGGTTAAAAGGAGGCTTCATGGGTCAGAGAGGGGCTCGCCTCTGGGAACGCTTCTCTAAACAATATGGTCTTTAACTCAGTTTTGAAACTGGGTAGAGAAGGATAGAGCAAGCTTGTTTTCTGCTGCTCCAGAGAACAGGACCCGGAGTAATGGATTCAAGCTACAGGAAAAGAGATTCCACCTCAACATTAGGAAGAACTTCCTGATAGTAAGAGCTGTTTGACAGTGGAACACACTCCCTCGGAAAGTGATGGAGTCTCTTTCTTTGGTGGTTTTTAAAAAGAGGCTGGCCATCTGTTGGGGATGCTTTGATGGTGAGTTTTTCCATGGCAGGGGGTTGGACTGGGTTCCCCTTGTGGTCCCTTCCAACTCTTTGAATCTTTTATTCTATTTCTTACTCGCCTCTCCCCAATTAAATACTAGTTGCCAGGAAAGACAAGGAGGAGAATGTGCTGCATCTGTTTGAACACTGTGTAAACCGGATCCAAGACTAGATAGGCCTCTGGTCTGATGCACCTTGGCTATTCATAGACCTCATGTATCACATTTAAGTTTTTAAAATAGGTAATGAAATGTGAATATTCCTTTAAAGCCATCTTTTCTCTCTCCCCCCCCCTCATTTCTCATAGCCCAGGGACTCATGTGTAACCACTGTGATTACATGAATCTGGAATACTGTAAAGACCATACTAGAACATGTGAGCCCAAGTTTGGGTTGTGTATCACAACAACCATCTATAATGCAGGTAAAGTCCACTCGTGGGAAATTAGTAAGATGCTAAATTTGCCTAATTCACAGTCCTAAGAATTTAGGAGGTTTGTGGGAGTGCTCTGCTATAATATGATAGTACCATACCCAGCAACTGTTCCCAATTAGCAGAGACGATCTCACTTTTTAAGATGCTTTAAAAATGTCTCAATTTCTCTCTCCTCCTTCCACTTCCTCCCTTTGTCCTCCACTTACTTTAGTTGTTGACAACTGAGTTCAAAGGGCAAATGTAGTTTGCACTCAAGAAGAAGAAAGGAAAGGAGAGGGGAAAACCTTGCCCTTCTCAAAGAGCTCAGACAAAAGTAAACTGTTGCAGCCTGTCCTAAGTTGTATGTTCTTCCCCATTCATAGCTTTTGCCATCTTGGCCACACTCTGATGTTGTTTGGCCACACATGTCCTGGTTTTCATCTGTGACATGTTGGAGAGAATGTAGTACCCAGTTTCTTTCATGTCCACATCTAGGAAGGCAGGTTCCGCTGTTTTGCTCCAGATTCAAAAGTGCAGTCCAGATACCACCTGCCCTTCTCTGGCCACCAGCTGGCCACAGCAGCATGCTCCAGCACTTGAAAGCTGTCTTTCCAGGAGTGGGGAGGATGGAGAAATGAATGGTCTGCAAAGCAGGATAATTAAACATAACTTCACCAAATTCTGGTTGCAGAAGCCTGGGCCACCAAGAGGATTCTGCCCTTCAAGACTGAGGGGAGATAATATTTGTTTTCACTAAAATATTTATTTAATTATCTGTTTACTTAATTTAAATTGTGGTTTTCTTCCAATGTGAAGCTCAAGGCACCTCAGATCATAGGTTAATACAAAATGCAATGCAAAATAATGTATGATACAGACCTTTTATAAATCAAATAAACAATCCAAATTTGGGCCCAGATTGTGCGAGCGCTTAGGTTGTGCACTACTGAAAGGTTCAATGGCACTTCTGCCTACAATCCTTTCTCCTTTCCTGTAAGTTATGTGTTATTCTATGCAAACTTCCATTATAGATATATTTGTATTGCCATTTTTGAGCTCAATATGTGTCACAAAACCTGGTGAAGTACACAGACTACAAAATGATTATTATTTGATCCACATATTTGCTGGGAAGTGTAGACTAGATGTGTTCATTTATTAATGTGGCTGAATCAAAGGTCTCCCCATCTCCTGTGTGAGACTTTTTCCTGGTAAAGACCAAGGCAGCTATTATCGTTGCCATATTTATCTTCTATGACCGTAACCTTACAGGCTATGAATTGTCTCTCTTGATAAACTAGCCCAGTGGTACAAAGAGTGAAGCTGCAATCTGGAATGTGAGTCCATGGGAATAGAAACCAGTGAACTCAGTAGTATGCATAAACATACATTAGATTTTGGAGTCATCCTGGTACCTGTGTGTAACTGCCACGGTTCCTGGTTTGAACTCACAGATTCTTCCTCATCACTTGCTAAATATATCATCCCACAGCCTTTATGCTATTATGTGATAATATTCTCCATTTCCGGGGGGGGGGGGGGGGACCTTTAAAATTCACATTGTTTTTCCCTCAGTGGACCCTTTGTGGAGTGGAAGTTAGACACATTGGTTAATATTTGGATTTGCCCTGGAAGGGAATCTTGTAGCTCCTTTGAAATGATGTTGAAGAAACAAATATTGACATTTCCTGTAAGAGCTTATGAAAGTTCCAGCAAACAATGACTGGATTTTACTAAGGCACTTACAAATGCATAACCTATAGTTTGCAGTACATAGGTATTGTGAAATTCCCCCAACTCCAACTTACCAGGTAGTAGATTCTGCTATAGATAGGGGTATTTTTCCCTGCCAATTGGGAAGCAACTGACTGGCATTCCTACCCATTTCTTGCCCAAATAATCTGCAGTATGAGGGAGGATTGCAAAAGGAATCCCATTTCTGCTTGTCACAATGGAGATCACTCACAGGAGGGATTGAAGACATCAGTCAGATGCTTTCTGATCAACAGGGGAACAGCCCCCCATCGACTGCAGTACCTGTTCCCTGATAAGATGAATTGGTGGGTGGGAGTAGGCCAGGAGACACTATGGGGCTCGATATACAGGTGGCTCAGTGCTGCTGCTTTTAACCCCGAATCGTTGCTGTAGCAACCACACGCAACGGCAATGATCTGCTCCCTCTCAGGAGCAAAAAGAAGCTGCTTTAAGCAGTTTCTTGGAAGGGGCGCCATAGTGGCACCTGTGCGCCATGATGATGCCCCTTCCATGGAGCGCCATTTGGGCATTGCACCACCCATGCATCATAATGGTATGTCCTATGTGAGCGAGCATGTGCCATAATGGCACAAGTGCAGTGAAACTAGGGCTTTGAGCATATGAATGCTCCTTCCTAGTTCAGCCCTAGTCCTCCTGCAGGCCGGCACAAAGTGCTGGTCTGTACAGGCTCTATGTACCTACCATGGTCATACAACTATGCAGCTGATAGAGAATTCCAGCTAACACTTTTCACTGTTGTTTTCACATCAGACCTTGGACGTCTTGATGGAGTTAAAATTGGATGTGCTGACGATGTGTATGATGAGCTACGGTGTAACACCATACGGCTGGTCGATACAAGCATTTTCATTAGAAAGTGCTGCACAACTGACCGATGCAACAAACAAGAAGTTGCCCCTTTCCCACCTGCAGAATGTGATCGGCCATCCTTGGGAATGTGAGTGAGCAAGAGAAGCTGAAGGCAGTCAATCATTCAACATCTTCGACCCATTATTTCACTTCCTTTGAAAGAAGATTAAGGAAATATGCTCTTCTCTAGCTATCCTCTTTCATCTCACTTATGATAGTTATTATTATGTTGAGAAAGTGTAAAGGTAAAACAATAAACATATGCCACAGGGAACACAATGTCTTTGCTTTTCTTGTAGTTTTATAGATGAGTAAGATGAGTAAGTGGCTGTCTATCACCATCATCAGCTGACATTCTACATCTGCTGGCATAACTATAATGATCATCATAGCTACCTTTGCTGATCCTACCCTAAAAAAATCTGCTAGGCCATACCCCAACAAGAGGGTTTGTGTGGCACTGCAGATTGAGGCACTGGGACATGATGACAGCAGCGCTCTCTTGGTCACAGAATGTGTGGGGAGAGGCAGCTGGACAGACTATTAGCCTAGCTCACAATTTCAGGCATCATCTTTATTGCCAAAAGTGGCATCCAAGGCGGCTTAAAAGTAAAACAAATACATTACAGTCAACTCTCCACATTCAGATTCTTTATCCATGGATTCAGCTATCCATAGCATGAAAATATTTTGGAAATATATAAATTCCAAAAAGCAATCCTTTATCTTGCCATTTTATACAAGTACTACTATTTTACTATGGCGTTATATTAATCAGACTTGAACATCCACAGATTTTGATACCTTCAGTGCATCCTGGAACCAAACCCCAAAGAACCATAGAGCTTGAAGAGACTACAAGGACCATCCAGTCCAACTCCTTGCCATGCAGGAACCCACAATCAAAGCACCCCTAACAGATGGCCATCCAGCTGCTCTTTAAAAACCTCCAAAGAAGACGATTCCACCACTCTCTGAGGAAGTCTGTTCCACTGTTGAACAGCTCTTACTGTAGGGTGGTTCTACGTAATGTTGAGGTGGAATCTCTTTTCTTTTAGTTTGAATCCATTCCTCTGAGTCCTACTCTCTGGAGCAGCAGAAAACAAGCTTGCTCCATCCTCAGTATGACACCTAATGGAACATGGGCAAAAATATCCTGATGCACATCAGGCTCTACCAATGCACAATAGCACTCCTGAGCAGTTAGGGCAGTGGTTCTCAACCTGTGGGTTGTGACCACTTTGGAGGTTGAACAATCCTTTCACAGGGTTTGCCCAAGCATGGCCTCGGGGGCTTGGAGGGGGCCTTCCCTCAGCCCGGGAAAAGTGAGCCAAGTAGTCACTTTGGTAGCTTCCGTACATAATGTAACACCAGCCTTTATTGGACATGGACCATACATAACTGCCCAATTCTAATTCCTAGAGACACAAGTCCATTTATAAAGATGTAAGACCCCAATGGGATTATTATCAACAACAACAACAACAACAATAATAAATATCCTGCCTTTTCTCCATTTGGGGATTCATGACAAGTTACAAAAGAGTAAGAAAGAAAGAAAAAAACACGTTAAAACTCCACAAAGTGTTACATTAAGCTACCCCCAAAATTAAAACCAATTTTTAAAAAAACCATAAAAAGCACAACATAAATAATGAATATAAAATCCAGTACATTGTACAAGGCCCATCCCACCTAAACAGTCAGGTTTTTTTTTTCTTTTAAAAAGATAATGACTGGTGTTTAATTTAAGAATGACCGAAAATTTCATATCCAGTGCCACATGACCCTTCTCCATTGTATAGAATACAGGAGGAGCGCTTAATTTTTTTGTATTTCTGATATTAAAAAAGATCTTCCCTAGTTCATATCTTGAGAACTTTTTATGGGCTTCAAAGACAAAGACATGGACACTTAATGATACATATCCAACACTGTTGGCTGTACAGGATTGTTGTTGTTATAATTATTATTATTTTACTCATCTATATCCTGTCTTTTTCCCAATAAGGAAACTCAGCATGGCTTACAGCTTATCATAAACAAAAAAACCCCATAAATATAAAAATTATTTAAAACTAATTAAATAATTTGCAAAGTCAGAGCCATTATAATTCATTTTAAAATCTATGTTAAATGTGAGGTGTTCCAAAAATATTTCTCCAAAATTGGCATGATTCTTAAATGTTGGCATGTTACAGTAAACCTATTAAGCACAATATCATGGGGCTCGTTCCTGGCAGAGTTTTGGAACATAGAGATCTATTTATACTAAGTTTACCTTTGACTCCTACCTGTTTTGTATTCGTGGTCCTTTGAAATAGAACAAGAGATTGCTTTGACATTGAGTTATATCCTGTGTGAGGTGCCGGTATTTTGTAATACCTTCCTGCAATTTATTGGCCACATAATTCATTGTTAGGTGACAGTTCCATGTTTTGAGAAGTTATGATATATGTTTGTTTATTGGACCTATATTCTGCCTTTCCTCCAAAATTGGCATTTAAGGCAGCTTATTGCAATACTGAATAAAAAAGAGAATTAATACACAAAATAAGACCAAAGATAACATAGAATTACATTAAAACAACATAGTCCAGCTTAAAGCATAATTTAAAAACAAAAAACAAGTTCCTTCCTCAGCAACCAGTCAGTTGTGAAAAGCCCACCAGCATTTAAATAAATAAATACATAAATAAGTTTTTCATGACAAGCTGAATGGCAAAAGGGAGGAATTCAAATTAAAACCAGCACAGAAGCCTGAATTCCCACAGGGTCTTCAGGGACCCTGACAAGAAAGTATATTTACATATATAGTGGGCCCTCCACATTCACTGGGGAAGAGGTGCAGGACCCCTGTGAAAGTGGGGAAAGCACAAATAATAAAACACTACTTTTTATAATTCAAGAGAACACCTCTTTAGGAATCTCTAGATCTTCTAGCACAACTCTATGGTCCACATCCAACAGAAATTAACCAAAAGGTCATGCTGAAGAACATGAAATATCTAGAGATGTGTTTTCTCTAGGAATCTCTAGGTTTTCCATGTGACTCTATGGTAAACGTCCAGCTGGAGAGCCTAGAGATTTTGAGAGAAAACATATTAATAAAATCCATGAATAATCAAATCTGCAAAAGCCAAAGCTGAAAATGGACGAGAATTTTGGCAACCCAAAAGAGGCTGCAGTAATTTGTTCTTGCCTGGGATCACTGGGAAGGGCAAGACTCTGTCCCATCGTGTCCCCTCCCTCCCCTCTGCCTCCAGATTAATTAAGTGGAAACTATATTTTCCATTTTGAAAGCAGTTTGCAACACCTGAAGTAAGACAAAGAGGGGAAGTAGGAAGAAGAGAGAGAAACTGTGACACTTTAAAAGCAGCTGGAAAAGTGGGATGATGGAGGATTAAATGGAAGCATCCCTGTCAAATAGGAACAGTTGGAGGATATGATATTACATTACACTGACATGATAATGTTAAAGGTTTAAACATCAAAACAGTTTACCAACCACCTGCATAGCATCTGAAGTAAACCAGTAAGTCCCAAATCCTCTAGTCATGAGCCATGTTTTTACTTGGCAATTAAGCAAAACCATCATTGCCACTAATTGGGCCTTGAAGGGGAGCACATTCTACCATTGGGGTGCCACAGATGAAGAGGCCTCTCTCACACTCACACAGTGTAATGATGACTTCACTGGTAGCTAGGGTTGCCATAAGTCAGGACCTCCAAACCGGGACAAACGTAGGATAAAATTTTCAAATGTAGGACTTTTTATAAAAAAATGGAGGACATGCAAAAAAATTGGATGGTTTTTTTAAAAAAAATGTTAATATAAATGCATGTTTCTTAGGCATGATCAAAATGGAGGACATTTGGGCATTATTCCTAGACAGATGGCACAAATGTACTTCCCTTTCTGGCCAAACCATCCCCCTCCCCATCCCAAAACACACGACAGCACATTTGGGCATTGAACATGGCTTTACTTAACATGGTAATCTCTTGCATATTTCAGAGGCTTATTGCATAACCAAACTCTTTGGGGTTCACATTGAACATGGGTTCACATAGCTTTGCATACTGAATATGTCAAGGTGGTTTAATAAGAAGTGATTTGCCCTCGGTTTCACGTGTCTCGCACCAACTATACTTCTCAGAAGTGTGTACTTGGTCAAGGGACTTTGGTTTTTCATCACTGCGAATGAGTTTGTAAAAATCACCTCAGAGGCTTGCTGATATCAATACCACCACCACCACCACCATCATCATCACCAGTATCATTGTTAAAGCAAACCTGTACAAATGGAATGGAAATCCTCCTCCTCCTCTTCCTCCTCCTCTTCTTCCTCTTCCTTCCTCTCTTCTCCTTCTTCCTCCTCCTCTTCTTCTTCTTCCTCCCTCTTCTTCTTCCTCCTCCTTCCTCCCTTCTCCTTCCCTCCTCCTCTGCCTTGGTGAGCTCCCCCTCTGCGCACTCCAATGGCAGAGGCAGGCAGCCACCTCCACCTCCTCCTCCTCCGCTGCCTCTATAGCTTCGCGCGCAAGCAGGGGCAAGTGTGCGCTGCCGCCGGCCGGGGCCAAGGCAAGCACCCAGCTCAGTCATGCAGAAGCGCGCGAAGCGGAGGCGGAAGAGGAAGTGGGTGGCTGCCTGCTTGCTGCCGGCACACGTGGACAGGGAGCACGCCAAGGCAGGCGGAGGTGGAGGCAGAGGAGGAGGAGGAGGAGGTGCCTGCCTGCCGCGGACATACAGAAGGAGGGCGCATGCGGGGGCAGAGGAGGTGGGTGGCCGCGGGTGGGGCAGTCCCACTTGTGGCTGGAAACCAGACCGGGACCGGGCCAGGACCACCAAAAGTGGAATTGCCCCACCTGCAGGCGGGATATGGCATCCCTACTGGTAGCACACAGCAGAGCCATGATCCCACAGCAGACCACAAATCTCAGGCAGGCCCATGCAGAGAGAGCTGCTCCCTCATGGAGAGAGTCCCAAGCTTTACTGTGTTAAAAAATTCTGGGACCTCTCCTTTCCCCTCCCACTGAGCTTCACCCCACTCCCACCATCTGTTAAAGCATTTTAAAGGAAGCAGGTGAATGCCACAGCCCATTTCTGCCAAAAGGTAGGTGTTTGAGGAACAATGGTGTCATCTCTCCCTTAGGGTGTCACCTGTTGCAGACCGCAACCCCTGCACCCTCCGCAACCCCCTAGTGACACCACTGTCATCCACCATCCTGCTTAGATCTTGCAGACTCAGAGCCATGGCTTCTTTGGTTGAGTCTAGAAAAAACAGATGATCTGACTGAAGGGGGCTGCAGCTTGAAGAAAATGTTCTAAATATATCAGCTTGTTGGTACAAAATGCAGGCCTGGATCCTATTCATTGTCCAAATTAGAGAAGAGCTGTTGAATGGTGATTTATGCAAATCTCATTGACTCAATGGGCCTACTCTAGAAAGAAAGAATATTAGAACTAGAAGGGATCACAAGGTATATCTAGTACAATCCCCTGTCAAGCAGGAATAGACAACTAAATCATTTCTGAAAGATATCCATCCAACCTCTGTTCAAAGACCTCCAAAGATGGAGAGTCCACCACCTTCTGAGGGAATCTATTCCAGTGTTGAACGATTCTTTGTAGTTGTAATTGAGAACTGAATACAGAGCCCAGGAAGTTATATTTTTCTTCTCTAGAATAATCTCCCAGCGAAAGTGAAGTTTTCACACTTTCCTAAAAAAATATATATTTATTCAGTTCTTTTTCCAGAACACATACAGAGACAGACACCCCTTTTAAAATCAACTCCTTTTTATGATCAAAAAGAGAGTTAATGATATTCTGAACTAATTATCCTGCAGTTATATGACTCCCAGGAGAATATGGCTAAACTTCAGTAGAGTAAAGACATTCTGTAGAGTAAATCTACACCTGCATAGCAATGTTGTGGGATGATTATGTTGCCCCTATACCGGACTGTGCAATTGTGCAACCAATTTTGCTTGCATTATATCACTAAATGCTCCCATTGTGCCATGGTAAACAGGGATCGTGTTTATTCACTTATACCATTTCTTTAAAAGTACAATACTTTTTAAAATGATTCAGGTAGTACAGTTCAGTTCAGGTAGTGCAGCAGGTATTATCCCACATGTGGAAACATACTTTATATACTCAACTACAGTGTGCCCTTGCCTTACATGGGGGATCCATTCTGGACCACCACCCCCGCATAAGGCAAATAGCGTGTATGTTTGAGCCCCATTGGATATAACGGGCTCATGCATGATGCGTGTGAGGAGGTCTTCTGCAAATACCATGTTGCGTACAACCAACACAAGTGTTCCTCTGCGTACAAAAAGGATGTGCTGGTTCCGATCTGTACTCTCTGCAACACTCCCATCCCAGTCAGGAAGGGGGAGATGCCAGATGCTGTTGTTGGTGCCCATATGGACCGAGATTCTGCCCAACAGAAACAAAAGATCTTCACAAACAAGTGTTTCACAAACAAGTGTGCACCATTGTTTATCCTGTCACTCGGCTTTCAGTGTAAGCTGAAAGCCATGTAAAAGGTGCCCTGGTATGACGTGGGAGCACTGTATAAGTTGACCTCATGTATAAGTTGAGATCAAATTTTGGGGCCAAAATTATTGATTTTGCCACTGCCTGTGCATAGGTCAAGGGTAAAACTTGGAGGCTTCTTCAGTGTGTGTATTTGTGTGCATGGCAAGAGAGACTCTCATTGAGGCTTTTTACCCTACTTAGCTTTCCATCATTTCTGCTTTCGTTTCTGCCAGACCTGAGGGAAGTAGAGGGACTCTTAAACAAACAGCAATATCAGTCAATCACCCAGGACTCTTTCTGCTTGGCTCCAGAGAGAAATAACTCCTCTCCGCACCACATGGGGAAATCTGAAAGAGCTGCTATCATGTTTCCATAGTGTCCCATAAATAAGATGACCTGGGATTTTGGAGTCACTTTTGGGGCATAAATTTTCAGACGTATAGACAAGTATAGACAAGTATATAGGACCTTAACACAATGCCCCAAAACATGCAATCACTTAAGCAGACTTTTGCCAGTGTATGTCACCAAAAGAATGCTAGACCTTAGTCGCTAAAGGACAACACAGAAGCAACCTAGAAGCAGGTTGCAAGGTGTGATGGCATTCAATCTATGACATTTTGGGTATGAAAGATTTTTAGCTAGCAAGAGAAATCCATGCATGGGGAGAACAGCTTTGGGGAAGGACTGTAGCTCGGTGGTCAAGCATATATTGCTTAGAGAAAGTCTCCAGTTAGGACTGAAAAAATTTGTAGGTGGTGAACATTTGGTCGTGAGTAGACTTTTGACATACGGAAACAGCCTGCCAGGGATCCCCAAACTCCCATGAGATATCTTGTCCAAATATGAGACCAAGATACACATTTTCTATGTTGTGTTTCCTGCAATTTGTACATAATGTTTCTGTGAAGAATGGGAATTGCTTCCCTCTGTGTAGCTAAGCATGTGTATGTGCCAATGCACAGCAATCACAAAAAGATTGGCTATCACACAAACAGATGCACATGTATCTGAGCTAAAGGGAAAGAGACTGTCTACGTGTCCTTGAATATTATTTCTCTCCCCCCCCCCACCATCTGCTTGTAATTTTTTTAAAAATACCAACCTTTACTTACTCAGTTTCACTTGTCCAGTAAATGGTTTGATAGTTCCTGTTCTAGAAATGTGTGATGTTTTGTTCTAAGTAGGATAAAATAGGATTCCCAAAATGTCCTATGGTGATGTACTAATGTAATTATGATTTTATATAATGTCATATCATGTATTTACATGTTGCCTTTTTATGATTTTATGTAGATTCCCCCAAAAAGACATTAGGAGTACAGGCTGAAATGTGTTGGGGTTTATTTATTTTTATTATTACTAAAAGTCTTTTGAGGTGTGTACCCAGTTTTCCCCCTCTAGTTTGGTAGCTGGCACATTTCTGTGGTCCTAAGAGGAGGCATCTTCCATCTGACAGTCTCCTTAGCCATTTGAAAGAAACCTAATGGCAAAATATCTTTCTTTCTTTCTTTCTTTCTTTCTTTCTTTCTTTCTTTCTTTCTTTCTACCATCCTAAAGTTAAGTATCAATTTGCATTCTCCAGTACCTGCACAGTGCACATCCCTCCAAAATCTTTTGTAAAGCACTCTGGGGGAGTGTGTTCCACTGTCAAACAGCTCTTACTGTCAGGACGTTCCTCCTAATGTTTAGTTGGAATTTCTTTTCCTGTAACTTGCATCCATTGGAGTTTATCAGACAAGGGAAATTGGAAGTATAATCCAATGGCAATCTGAATGCAATCATGGGGTTTAACGTTATTGCGTGATAGACTACCACATGCAAATTTGAGCAATGGCATGGTATTGGCCAATGGGAAGCCAGTTCGAATGCAATTTGCATTCACGTAAATTCGCTGAACTAGCAAATTCACGTGAATGCGTTCTGACTCCACTTTCTTTTCAATCAAAATAAGAGAAATTCCTCATGTATGATAAAGTCCATTGTTCCATGTCCTAGGAGACTGTTACACAAAGCTTCCCTCCCGTTGCTGTTCTGGCTTTTTAAACACTTGAAATGTGTGTGTGTGTGCAGTGAAACTTCTTTAAATTCTTTTTCTTCTACCCAATACATATTGCCTTCTCAGCAGTAAGAAGTCTGGCATTAATTAGGAATAGGGAGGGGGTGCAGTGAAACCTGTTTAAATTTCCTTCTGTCTGAATTACTCCTGAATGATCCATGGCATATAATCCAATAATGGACTAACTGCAGGATTAACAGCTATTCACTGGATTTTCCCATTTATTAAAAGCAGTGGCAGAAGCATGAATTTACATAATATCTACTGCCTAGTCACAATGTGATGCGATAAGATCAATCAGTTACAGTTTCAGTCCTGCTTCTGTCCCACTATTGAAGAACCGTGCAATAATCTACCTAGTCTTTGGAGCAGCAGAAAACAAGCTTGCCCCATCCTCCACATGAATCCCTTCAAATATTTAAACAAGGCTATCACATCATCTCTTAGCCATCTCTTCTCCAGGCTAAACATATCCAGCTTTCTATGTTGTTCCTCATAGGGCATGGTTTCCAGACCTTTCACCATTCTGGTCGCACTCCTCTGGGCACGCTCTAGCTTATCAACATCCTTTTTGAAACCCATAAAAAACTATGGCTGCCAGCCATGAAAGCCTTTGACTTCACACTTCTTTAATTGGTTTCCCATTAGTGATGCAAATATTTTATAGTTGTTGTTTAACAAAGATATAGGTTCATAATTTTTTAATCTAATCTACATGAAAATGATTTTCCATGTCGACCTGCTTAATTATTGTTGGATCAGGTCCTTGACTGCCTAGGATGCCAATGTTACCCTGGAAAGTTGAGGGTCCCCACCAGCAGTGTCAGTGTCTCCTTGAAGTTTTGGGGCAATTATAGCTGAAGCGGAGGCCTATGACAGGAAGGTAATGTCAAGGATCTTTAGGTCAGTTGCAGAGAACATGCTTCCTCCCAGAGTCTGAAATAATTCCAGGGTTCCAGTAGCCAAGGAAAAATGGATGTTCAGCTGTTTTTGGATGAAATGTTGATTGGGTACTCATCACTTGAGTACCTTGGGATTGGATCCTTTATGGTTTAGGAAAGAACTTAGAGAGAGGATTAGTTATTGACCCTCCTCCCTTGAGGATGTGAGCCTGAACTGGGTTTGGAGCATAGAAGATCCTGCAAAAGTGAAAGATAAGATAAGTAGGCACTTCTGCATCCACTCACTTCTGACTTTATAATGAAAAAGGAGGGTTTATTGTGGTCATCTGAAAGAAGGGGTTTGGCCTAGTAAATGGATTTGTAATTGGTTGACGGGCCAAACCCAAAGGGTGCTCAGCAATGGCTCCTTTTCATCCGGGAGAGAAGTGACCAGTGGGGTCCCACAGGGTTCTGTCCTGGGCCCAGTGCTATTCAACATCTTTATCAATGACTTGGATGACAGAATTGAGGGCATACTCATCAAATTTGCAAATGACACCAAATTAGGAGGAATAGCTAATACCCCAGAGGACAGGATCAAGATTCAAAATGACTTTGATAGATTGGAAAGCTGGGCCAAGGCTAACAAAATGAATTTCAACATGGAGAAATGTAAGATACTGCACTTAGGGCGGAAAAATGAAATACACAGATATAGGATGGGGGACACCTGGCTGAATGAGACTACGTGGGAAAGGGATCTAGGAGTCCAAGCAGACCACAAATTGAATATGAGTCAACAGTGCGATGTGGCAGCTAACAAGGTCAATGCAATTTTAGGCTGCATCAATAAAAATATAGTGTCTAGATCAAGAGAATTAATAGTGCCACTGTATTCTGCTTTGTTCAGGCCCCACCTGGAATATTGTGTCCAGTTCTGGGCACCACAATTTAAAAAGGATGTGGAGAAACTGGAGTGAGTCCAAAGGAGGGCGACTAAAATGGTGACAGGTCTGGAAGCCATGTCCTATGAGAAAGGACTTAGGGAGCTGGGGATGTTTAGCTTGGAGAAGAGAAGGTTGATATGATAGCACTGTTTAAATATTTGAAGGGATGTCATATTAAGGAGGGAACTAGCTAGCTTGTTTTTTGCTGTTCCAGAGAACAGGACCCGGAACAATGGATGCAAGCTGCAGGAAAAGAGATTCCACCTCAACATTAACAGGGAACTTCCTGACAGTAAGGGCTGTTCGACAGTGGAATGCACTCTTTCCTCGGAGTGTAGTGGAGTCTCCCTCCTTGGAGGACTTTAAACAGAGGCTGGATGGCCATCTGTCGGGAATGATTTGACTGTGAGTTCCTGCATGGCAGGGGATTGGACTGGATAGAGTTCTATGATTCTATGTTCCTAACATTAATAGTTATACATCTTTGTTTATTTAATTGATTTTTTAATTTTTATTAATTTCTTGTTCTATTTCCTTCCAAAATTCTAGTAATTTGCAATACTCCCACCATTCTTTTTCTTGATTAGTATATAATAATGTATTGGAAATCCTAGTTTTCTTTTTACTTGAAAGCCATTCTTTTACTTTTCTAGCCTGATTTCTTAACATCATTCTAGGTATTTCTTCTGGAATTGTTTGAAAAAGAAGAGTAATTTAGGGAGAATCACCTTCTTCAGTGCCCTAATCCATGTTAGGATATTCCAGTATTTATTTTGCCATTTACTTATTTGCTCATTTATTCTCTTCCAAAGTGATGTACTCTTCCTGATTCTGGAAGAACCAATCTACCTCATGTGTGGCTCTTCATTGGAGCCTGAGGGGGAAAGGTTAGATTTAGCCTCACTGAGCCTGACCATCTTACCAGCATTTTCCAGTCTGGTGATTTGATGATGGACCCAGCACATTAAAACAGACAAAAAGAGAACCAGAATTATTTGAAAAAACAAAAATTAGGACAGTTGGGTGCAACATTCCATTACAGGTTCTGGTAGCCTTAGGGGAAAGATTCTCACCATGAATGCTTTCCTGTGGTGGCAATCTGTGTGGAAACAATCACAATTTCTTTACTGTTCTGAGAGATGACCAAAGCAGCTTTGTCTCCTGCTGCTTTTATTTTTCAGAAGGTATTCTTTGAGTTTTGTGTGTGTAAGAAGTTGGTACAACAACTCTATTCCTAGCCCTAAAAACATCAGGGTTATTTAGAAGCATAAATATGGGGATAGAGCCATTTCTCTGATTCAAACGCAGTGGTTTAATTAAAGTTGCACCCATTTACAGTTGAGAAGTTATAGAAGCAGCAGTTAATGAGTTGTAACTGAAAACTAGGGAGCATTACAAACCGCCATAAGGGACGTCCTCAGGATGTCCTAGGTTTAAAAAGAGGCATCACTTCTTGATGCCCCCAAGCCTAATACGTCCTGAGAACGTACAAGATGGCGGTGCCCCATCTACATGGGAGCCGCCATGATGGCGTCACAAATGCACTGCCTCCAAACGAGGCGGTGTGGACGTGACGCTGTCGTGCCACATGAGGGTGCTTAGTGCGCCCTTTCGTCGGAGCAGGAAGGAGCTGCAAAATGGAGCTCCTTCCTGGTCTTGCGTCGCTGGACACAGCCTTTAGATGGCTGCGCCCAGTGACGCAGAGGAGAAAGGGGCCAAGTGGCCCCTTTCTCCTCCTCCCTGCCACCGCGGGGTGTCCTTGGGGCTTGAAGCCCCAAGGACACCCCTTTCCAGGCCTCAGGGAAGGGGCCTTTTGCCGCTTCCCCGCAGCCTGGAAAGTGGCAGATCGGGGCCTCAGCGGCTGCCGCTCTGGCTGCTGAGTCCCCAATCTGGCGGGAAAAGGGGCGGGTGCAGGCCACCGCTTTTTGGCGGTCTGTAACGCTCCTATTTAAGGGAATGGTATGCATCCTTACACACACACACACACACACACGCACACACACACACTTTTTTCTAGTATATATGATTGTGAATTCGGTTTGATATTTTATATCATATATGCAGTGGCATCACTGAGATTGGTGTCACCTGATGTGGGGGGTGAACTGCCTTGCTTTCCCCTTGTGCCTGGCCAGACGCTATTGCAGATGCCGCCACCCCACCACCTTCTTAGTCTGACATTGGACTCAGGATGCAGCTGCCACCACCATCCTTCTATCTGGGACCAATGCAGTGACAGCTGCCCCCTCCCCAGTGTACACCCTGGGAGGCAGCCCCCTTCCCAAGTGTACCACTCCACTGAGAGATATTCCCCTCTAGGTGTCACTTGGTGCAGTCCATCACACCTCTAGTGACACCACTGCATATATTCACTGGCTACCTACATCATTCCCGGGTGTATCAAAATCCATGGTAGGTTCTCCCAGGATGGCATATATGTTCTGGATTAGGGATATAGGTGGTGGGATAGGTTGGCATTTCTTTGTATGAGCAGGAGTGGCAGTCAGGCTTGACAGTTTTCTCCTGGCCTTGAGGGTCTGATTCACTTCAGCCTGTGCAGAATAGAAGGTGTGGGACGTTTTTCCTTTTGCAAGCTTCAAGCTTGGTAGTGCTTTTGGAATGGCGAACAGGGGGGCAGATAGGGGGATATGTAATTGTTAGAATTAGCTATGGGAATGTAGTTTTTGCATGCCAATTTAGTGGGAGGGATTTTAGACATTTGGGGTTTGTATATTGTTTTGGGGCAGGGAGTGGTCAGTTTCAGCTTAAAAGCTGACTTGGAAACTTCTATCCCTTTGTACTCAATAAAGTTATTTGGGTTTGATTCATCATCAAAGACTGCTTGTTTGGACTGAGGGATGAGTTCCACAGTTCTGACAGGGTGTTAGACATGGATGATGGGTTTCCAGTGCCTGGCTATCACAGATGAAGCCTCAGTTTTCCTAATGCCAGCAATCTTCAACACAAACAGTTTGCCAGTTGGATCCAGAGATTGTGGCCCAGCAGTTCATGTATCTAGAATACACTACATTTCCCGGGATAGTCTGTAGTCTTAAGGGTGAATGGGTGGCTGTGGCAATGAAGAATCTTGGATCAGTTAAAGTATGTATAACATATTTAGCTGTGTCCAGCAAACTTCAGTTCTATTTCCTCTTTTCTCAAGTTTGGTTTCATTGGTTCTCAAATTTCTTTTACTTTGTTCCCATTGTCAGCATGCTGAATTAAATCTCTTGTTGTCATTAAGATGACTATTCAAGAGTGTGAGAGAATTTCTCTCCATTAATAATTCCCAGTCTATTAGCAGAGAGCTGATAGAATGCTGGAACATCAAACAGGTTACTGACAAATTGTTTTAATGACTCACCCAGCCTTCAAATGTCTCCTGTATTGAAAGTCAGTTTGTTTGCATCAACCAGAGACATGCTGATTTTGATAGTCACAAGCCAATTTCCCCATACCCTCTTTACTCTGAAAGATTGGTGTTTTCCTAACTTCAACTGCATGGCCCAGCCAGCCTCACTGGGTCTAAACAGCTCCAAAAAACAGAACTATGAGCAATGGATTCAAACTCCAGGAAAAGAGATTGCATTAGGAAGAATTTCCTAACAGTGAGAGCTATTTGAGAAAGGAATAGGCTGCTTTGGAGTGTAGTGGAGTATTATGCTTTGAAGGGTTTTAAACACAAGCTGGATGGCCATGTGTCAGGGCTGATTTGATTATGTACTCCTGCATGGCAGAATGAGGTTGGACCAGATGGCCCTTGAGATCTCTTCCAATTCTGTGATTCCATGATTCAATAAAATCATAAGATGGGGCTTACAATCTTGTAACTTTTGGCTTTCACACGTATTGTCATTCATGACACAATGTGTCCTTCAAAATCTGCCTCTGAAACCAGGCAGCCCCCAAACTTCTGGGGAAGTGCTGGGGAATACTTATAGTTGCAGGGCACACTGTAAGCCGCTTTGATTGCTTATAGTAGAAAAGTGGGATAAAAATAAACATTTTGTTTATTTATTTCTTATTAGACTGGGACAGTGAGGCAATCAGCTGCAGAAAGACTGCAAGGGGTCTCTCCAGCTGCTTGTCTCTAAGCACCCTTGCGTCCAGGAGAGCACTGCAGTCACCATGCCCCATCGCCCCATCTACAGTGCCACAGAAACCCTTTTCACTGGGGCAAGGCCTAGCAGGGCTTTGGAGGGTAGGATCAGCAGAAGTAGCTATGATGATGGAGCTCCATCATTATAGCTATGTCTGCAGATGCAGAATTTCAGGCAATAATGATGGTAGTGGTAATAACAGACAATTGTTTACTTGTCTATGAAACTAAAAGAAGAGAAATGGCATTATATTCCCTGTGGCATATGTTTATTTTTTTACCTTCACTGTTTCTCAACATAATGATAGCTAACCTAAACATGGTGAAAGAGGATAGCTAGAGAAGAACAGATTTCCTGGTCTCCCTTCAAAGGGATGGAAATAATGGGTCAAAGATATTCAATGAATGACAACCTTCATTATCTTCTGCTCAGTCAGATTCCCAGTGATGGTTCATCACACTGTGGAGGTGGGAAAGGGGTAGCTTCTTGTTTGTTGCATCGATAAGTTTTGCAGCATTTTGTAATGTAAATACCTGTAGCAATCCACAGTGTGGTGCCACACATCTTATTTTCATAGGGCATATCAACACATCCAATTTCAACTCCATCAAAACGTCCAGTTTCTGAAGGAAAAAACGACAGTGAAAAGTATTGTCCGGAATTCTCTATCAGCTACATAGTTACCTAACCATGATAGTTACACAGTGTCTCCCAGTCTGACTCTCCTGCCCTGTTCTTCCTTTTTGGGCAGCAGGCATGGTGAAGGGTCTGGAAACCATGCCCTATGAGGAATGACTTAGGGAGCTGGGGTTGTTTAGCCTGCAGAAGAGAAGGTTAAAAGGTGATATGATAGCCCTGTTTAAATACTTGAAGAGATGTCATATTGTGGAGGGAGCAAGCTTGTTTTCTGCTGCTCTAGAGACGAGGACCCGGAACAATGGATGCAAACTGCATGAAAAGACATTCCACATCAACATTAGGAGGAACTTCCTGAGAGCAAGGGCTGTTCGAAAATGGCACAAACTCCCTCGAAGTGTAGTGGAGTTTCCTTCCTTGGAGGTCTTTAAACAGAGGCTGGATGGCCATCTCTCTGGTATGCTTTGATTGAGATTTCCTGCATGGCAGGGAGTTGGACTGGGTGGCCCTTGTGGTCTCTTCCAACTCTATGATTCTATGAATCAATGGGGGTGGCAGGGGTGGCTGTTCCCCTATTGATTAGAAAGCAGTTGAGTGATGTCCCCACCATCCCTTGTGAGTGATTCATTGTGACAGGCAGAAACTGGGTCCTTCTTGCAATCACTGTTGTACCACACAGAACACTTGAATAAGATATGGGTGAGAATCTCAGCCAGCTGCTTACTGATTGACAGGGGAACAGACCCCCATGAACTGCCCTGTACCTGGGAATCGGGGGGGGGGGGGTGTTTATCGGTGTCTCTATGTCTTCTCCAAAGTAGGGGATATATATAGGGATCATGAATACAAATGAATCCCAAACCCGTACTCTAAGCTACGCATTCTAAACTGCATAAGTGAATTCTAGGCATTGTTTGCCATGAATATTTATAGACTCTTACAGGGCAAAACCAAATATTCACTCTACAAAGCTTCCATTATCTGAGAGAAAAACAAGTGAATTCAGAAGCTCTTTTTTTTTTTCCTGGAAAAGGAGAATCATCTCACAGAAAAGGATAAAGGTAGTAGGATGGTATATTAAACAACTGATGAGAAAGAACCTGTGAGTTCAAATTAAAACCTGTGACAATTAGATACAGGTGCCAGGACAGCTCTGAAGTCTAATGAATCTTCATGCAAACTACTGAGTTCTGTGGGTCCTTTCTGCATGGAATCACACTCTGGATTGTAGCTTCACTTTTTGCACCACTGGCCCAGCTGGTCCAGTGCAACTCCTAGTCTGCAGTATATATGCACTATAGCTATGACCATGGAAGTTGAATATGGTACATCCGCTTTGATCTCAGACAGGGAAAAATCTCAGACAAGGGAATAAGGAGACTTTTCATCTGCATTCTTAAATGAACATATCTAATCTGCACTTCCCAGGCAAACATACAAATCAGATAATCCTTTTTCAGACTGTGCTCTTCTCCAGGTTTTGCGCTGCATTTATCAGCTCAAAATCTGCCATAAAAAACTGTCATAGAGCTTTGTATAGAATAACACATAGATTACAGGAAAGGGAAAGGGTTGTAGGCAGAAGTGCCATGGAGTATTTTGCTAGTGCACAAACCAAATCCTTGTAGAATCCAGTCCAGGATTCTAGATTTTAAAATAGTGTTTTAATAGGGTTGCTTATTTTTTAAAGTTCTGTATCATATATTATTTTTGTTGCATTTAGTTTTAGCCTGTGTTCCTTCCCTGCTGAGCTAAATGAGTATAAACTACATTTGCATTTTGAATTACCTTGGTGGCGATTGAAGCAAACTGAAAACAAAGGGGGGAAGAGGAAAGAGAAACTGAGACATTTTAAAAGCAGGAGAAAAAGTGAGATGACAGAGGATTAATCGAGGCTGTCTCTGCTAATCAGGGATAGTTGGAGGGTATGGCACTATCAGAGTACAGCAAAGGGTGCCCACAAAACTCCTAGGTCCATTAGACTGTAGATCAAGTATACCCAACATAGAGCTGATTTCCCATGAATGAACCTTACCTGAATTATAGATGGTTTTTGTGTAACACTTTCCATACTTAGGCTGACATGTTACAGTGTTGGTTTTACAGTCTTCCAGATTTATTTTATGGCATTTATTACACAAGAGTCCATGGGCTATGAGGAATGAGGAAAGAGAAGATGATTTTAAAGGAATATTCATACTCCATAGAATTTTTAAAAAAATCAATGTCAGATGTGAGAAATCAGAATATAACAGCCATGGTGGATTAGACCAGAGGCCTATCTTGTCTAGGTTTCTGTTTGCACTGTGGCCAACCACATGCAACACATGAGAATCATCACACCATTCTCCTTGTTTTTCCTGGCAACTAATTTTCAGAGGCATGCTGCTTGTTATACTGAAGAAAATACATAGCAGTCACATGCCCTCCATCATTTCACAGATAGAAATCAGGACATATGTGGCGAAGCAGCATCAGAGTGTGGTCAAAATAAGAAGGTTTTTGAGTAGAGGCTAGGAAAAGATGCAGCAGTTTGGTTTTGCCTGATCCTCCTGGGAAGGACCAGATTCCACAGCCTCCTCTTCTCTCCCTCCTATGGAGTTACTTGAACACAAACTACCTTTGCACTTCAAACTCAGCCTGAAGCAATTGAAGTAAGCCAGGACAAGTAAGCCAAGTAAGTCAGTGAAAGGCAGACAAAGAAACTGGGATGCTTTAAAAGCATCTGAAAATATGGGATTACAAAGGAATAATTGGGATTGTCCCTACCACATTGGGCCAATTGGAGGAGAAGCAATCATGGTAAGTAGGCAGTAATAATGTTATTATCCTGATGTTTTTCTAACCTCATTTAAAAACTGCTGCAGTTGGTGGCTGTCATTACATTTCGTGGTAATAACCTCTATGGTTTTAGATAGGCAGCGTCTGAATTAAAACTGCCATCTCTTTTGCCAATCTCCCACTCTTTAGTTTCATTATATGATCCAATGGGATGTCTATTGTTCAGTTCATGTATTTGTGAAGTCATACCAAATTGGTGTGGATATAATGCTTATTAGGCATTTGGGTTAATCTTTTTCTGGCATTTTGCAAAGATGTTATCTAACCTACCCCACCCCCAATAAAAACCAGACAAAAATTGCTTAGATTAGGGTAAAATTTGTGCAGAAAGGTTGTAAATGAAAAGAGAGGGTGAGAGGAGGGAAGGAGGAAGAGCTTGCAACAAACATATAAATGAGTTAAAATACATAAAAGTATGTACATGTGTAAAGATACAATTGAAGAAGGGTCCCTATCTTGGAAGCTAGCTGGGGGCAGGTTTATCCTCTCCGACTAAAGAGGCAGGGAGGATGAGAAGGGTTTCACTGTCCAGGTAGAAAAATCCAGGACAGTGGATTTAAAAATCCACCAAGACCTCCTCCTCTCTTCAAGAGATCATCCAAGAAAAAACTTGTTTCCATTCCATCAACTGCTTAGATCTAATCCAGGACCTACAGGAAATATGTTGTACATGTCACATTTCTAGTAGCTGGTTTGAAACTTTGGTACCCCACGGGTTTCACAGCATATAATTGGAGAGCTACCAGCCAGCACTCATACAGAAGTGCTGTAATAACCATATTCCCCCTAAACAATGAAACATTGGAAAACAACAGGAAACAGGGTTGCTCAGTGTCACAGCAACTCCTCCAAAAAAGTCTTGTGAAGAAACCTCATGACAGGGTTGTCTTGAGTCAGAGGAGATTGTCACACAGGCAAAAAAGCTGGGAGAAAAGACGTAATCCCGACATAATCATGTGATCATGCTGAAGATTATCAGGTGATGTTGTGCTCATCCAGGACTTATCCTGTGAAGATCCAGGAATACTCCAGCAACAAACCATTCATGGGAAAGACCTGTGAATGGCTTCTCAATAGCATGAATGAAGCACAATTGCGAGGGTGTGAAAGTTCATCACGCTTTATTTGCGCTATTATGGAAGCAACCAGGGACATTTCTCCAGACTGTATTGCATTGGAGACAATCCGTTCTCGTTGCCAGGATCAGTTTTGCAATGAATTTCAGTCTTCTTTTGAGATATGGGGCACAGTTTTGTTTACACTGGCTTAAAACAATGTCGTGAAGTAATACAATTTATTGTGCTGTCTTTTATTTTGTGTGGGATGGAAATATGATTTACAGACATTCACCATAATGTCAAAACAGCGCATGCACAAAACATTCAGTTTCAATGTACTGGTTCATTCATGGATGTGAGTGGAATGCAATTGCGATATTACATGTTTTTTATGTGGCATTGTGGGACTGTGCAAAAATATTTAGTGCTATAGCACTACTCTTGCATTAGCTTTCATTACCACAATTATTGTTGAATTAGCCCTGGTGTGATAATTTCCAGAGTTAACTGGAAAGCACAGAACAGCAAGAGCTATTGCCCCACAGTGGGTAGATGGGCTTTCTCAATAGTTTCTGAAAGAGTAAGTTGGAAGACAAAGAAGAGACAAGGGAGGAAAGCTATATGTGGAGTAGCAGAGATTCCAGGAAAGCACCTTGCAAGATTGGAAGCAAACAGAGCAGGAAAGGCCACATCCAAAGTTCTCCAGCCAGAACCTTGAAGTAGAAGAAATAAGAACAGGTTCACTTAGGTATAGTGTCAGGAAGGAGAAAAAGCTGTCCGGTGGAGGAACACCTGGGTTTGTAAGGGAAAAAAAGAGGATTTTGTTCTGGATGGGAGCTCATGTTGGGTGGTGAGTCTGCCTATGTGTGCAGAAGACCACTCAGCGGGCATGTGTGGGAAGGGAAAGAACAATGAGTTTATGGTTGGGACTAAGCGGTTTAATGGCTGTGCAAAGGTAGATATGTCTGCTGCGACAGGAATAATAATCATAGTACAGGATGGTTGTTAATATTGCATCTGTATTTTGGCCTTCAAGTCACCTCTCAACCAATAGCACCCTCATGAATTTCATCAGGTTTTCTTAATCAATGAGTACTCAGAGGTGGTTTTGTTAATCCCTTCCTCAGAAATATAGGCTACAACACTTGGTGTTCATTGGCAGATTCCCATCCAAGTACTAATCAGAGCTGACCCTGCTTCGCTTCTAAAACCCAATGGTATCTGGTGCCTTTAGGGTATTTAGGCCCTGGCTGTATATATTACAGCAAAGGAAATATTTTGAAGCTCTTTGCACAGGTAAATAACTATGGAACAGCTACATAGATTTACATGTGGGTGAATGCAATTGATTCAGTGTCTTGTGTATAGCTAAAAATGAGAATTACAATTGGAATCAGCATAAAAATAAATAAAACAATCTAGTAGCTTCTTTCAGACTTACTGAGAACTGGGAAAAATCTAGCATAAGCTTTAATGGACTGAGGTCTATTTCTTCAAATACATGACATTTAGGCCACTGTTGGTTTTCTTGTTGATTTAAAGAACACGTTTTTCAGCATTAAGAGATACCATTTAAAGTTTTCTTACTTCATACTTACATCTAGGACTCTGAATGTTAACGGGGACTTCTTCCAGCCCACAGAACTGGCCTCTTCTCCTCTCTTAAGATTAGTGATATTGAGCCTGGGTACGTGCTAGAGTTGCCTCAGGACGTCCTTTCCAGATGCTCCGCAACCCTAGCACGTAACCATGGCATGGTAATGGCAGCGCCCTGTGTACAAGGGTGCCGCCATTACGACGTCATGGCCGTGACGCCTCCAAACTGCTGCAGGGAGCTTGTGGCACTCTTTTAGTGGCGCTGGAAGGAGCTCCGAAACGGAGCTCCTTCTGCCACTTGTATTGCTGGCACAGCCTTTACACGGCTGCACCAGTGATACAAAAGAGAAAGGGTCTGAGTGGCCCCTTTCTCTCTTTCCCTGCCACTGTCGGGGTGTCCTTGGGGCATGAAGCCCCAAGGACACCCCTTTCCAGGCTGCAGGAAAGCGGCTTTTTGCCGCTTCCCCAAGGCCTGGAAAATTGGTGGATAGGGGCCTCTGGGGCTGACGCTGTGGCCGCTGAGACCCCGATCCATCAGGGAAAGGGGAGGGTGCAGGCCACCCCAAAGGGGCAGTCTGTATCCCGCCATTGTTTCTTTAGGTCTCTGAGGAGAAGGACGAACTGATAATCTAGACTAGGACCTGGAAAATCTGTTCAAATGTATGTAACTACCGAATGATGTGATTTACAAATTTGGTAAAATCTGCAAAAATGACTTGAATGAATGTTTTTCTCATCTGAACTGGTCAAATTTGGGATGTTCAACTCTTCCCTGCATGGAGAAGAGTGTGCTGTATCTGCCTGTTATATGTGTTAAAAGTGAGGAGCCTATTAGTAGATGAGTTCAATTCAGTTCAGTTCATTTTTATTGTGGCCATGTACCAGCACACAGAAGATGAGGAGCCCTGGTGGCGCAGTGGTTAAATGTCTATACTGCAGCCACTCACTCAAAACCACAAGGTTGCAAGTTCAAGACCAGAAAAAGAGCTCAAGCTTGACTCAGGCTTGCATCCTTCCGAAGAGGTTGCTAAAATTAGTACCCAGATTGTTAGGGGCAAATCAGCTTACAGTTGTAAACCGCTTAAACACTGCTTAGGTGGTATGAAGCGGTATATAAATGAAGCTTGTTTGTTTATGAGGGGGCTGGTCTAATCTGGCACTAATCTAATTGAATACATAAGGATTCAAACTCTGACTTTTAAAAGTTAGGCATGCAAAACCTTTGGCCTGAATGGATGTAGCAGTCACTTTCAGTTTGCCCTACCAAGTTTTCTTTTTCATTCCTTCCTAAATTCTTTCTATTTTGAAGCTGGAGAAATGTATTCATTTAGAGCAACAACAACAACAACACACACACACAATCTGACATGAGCTCTTTCCCCACCCAATTTTGGCTGGATGGAGCACCTTTAGCCCTTCATATGATTTGGATTTTTGTTTCCAAAGTTCCTGGCCATTATGGCCAATGGTAGGGGAGTCTAGGAATTGCAATCCAAAACATCATGTGGGATCATAAAGGTTTCCTGTGTTTGGTAATGGGAGATAGGATTGTGCTAAAGGACTCCACTCAATGCCCTGTATTGTTATCTCCCACCAACACCTTCTTACCTGTAGCAAAAACAAGCAGAGCAGAGAAGCCACAGAGAAGAATCTTCATTATTCTGTAAGGATTTCTGTGACTTCTAGAAAAGTTGGATGGAAAGTGACAGCAGTGGATGAGCGTTTCCCATTTATTCTCTGTGACCTTCAGATATTCACCAATGGGAGAAACAATGATGGCACAAATGTGTCTTGTGCAATTAGTGTTTTGGGGTGTGGAAATCTTCTGGGAAAGGAGTGATGAAAATTATAATGATTGGTTTTCTCAAAAACAAATGAAACACAGGTGGAAAAGGGGCCAATAATCTTTCCCACTACTATTGCACACTGGGGTGTGCTTCTGTGGAAGACTAGGGGATCACTTTAGTCCTTCAGGAGATCTTGGAGGGCCACCCTCCCAATTGCACCTGTTCCTGCAACAAAAATGCAATTGTTTTGTCCCCAGAGGGGAGCATGGGGGCATGTTTTATGCTGTCCTTCCTTGCCTGTATGGGGCAGTGGTCCACAAAGTAATGCACCAATGCCACCGCCTTTCCATGGTGATGGGATCTGTGCTGCTGGAAGGCAAGAGGTTATGCAAGAACAGCACTGCTGTTGGTAGCCATGTCAGATGGCTTTTCCCATGGCAGCAGCAGTAGTCGAGGGTGACACTGACAGAAGATCTCTCAGAGACAGTGGCACAGTGGCAAAATAGCTAATACTTGTTAGTACTGTACAGAAGGAATCACAGTAAACCTTTTTGAATCCCTTATACCATGACAGTCCTATGAAAGTCCAAAATGAAGCAAGAGATAGTGCCAGAAGATGAAACTGCCAGGTTGGATGGCACTCCATAAGCTACTGGGGGACAGCAGAAAATAACTACAATTAGCGCTGTGATTAATGAGGCAACTGGATTCAAGCTGAAAGGATGTTCAGCTGTTGACATGTTCAGAGATGAAAGGAAAGCCCAGAGCTGCACAATACATATAAGAAGATGGAAAGTAAGATCGGGGGGAAATATACCTAGTAAAACAAGAAATGGAATGTAAAAGTATTGCAATACTTGGAGCGAGTCAGCTAAAGTGGACAGGAATGGGACATACTGAGTGAGACAGTTACACAGTTTTACTTAAGAACTGAAAATATAAGGGAAAAATGGGGTACCATTCATAGCGAGGAGAGATGTAGCCAAAGCAGTCAAAGCATTTGTTGGAAGATATTCGACAGCTGAATACGCCGTGTGAATTTAAAACAGCATTCAAGACCAGTCTCTTCCAGCAGACCTACCCAGATTATTTTTAAAATGTGTATTTTTAATTATGAATATTAAGCTATGGACTGATTGTTCTAATATGTAACAATCTTATATGTTCTTTCAAACTGATGTTATGTTTTTTAACTGGTTTATCTGTTTTAACCGATGTTATGTGTTTTTATTGATGTGCTCTATTTTAATCTGCTGCTGTTCGCCATCTCAATCCACAAGAAGAGGCATGAAAGAAATTAAATAATAATAATAATAATAATATCAATATTATTATTAAGTATCTTATCTAGCACCTTCAAACGTTCTGCATTTAAATTGCTGACTAAGTCAAAGTTTAGAAAACCTTTAATGATTCCGAAATCATCCTCATCAGCCTTGAGGCATTGTAAATTTTCTGAGGCCATTATAGTTATTTTCCTAATATTCAACTGTAGCCCTGCTTTTATACTTTCTTCTGTAACTTTCATAAGTAATTGTTCCAACTCTTTGCTATTTTTTCCTAGTTTAATATAAGGTCACCTGATAATCTTAAATTGTTGATATTCACAACCCTGCAAATTTTTGCAAGTCCTTGTCTTGGTCTGATTCTGCTTTTGATATTGCATGTACTGCAGATGAAGTAAACATATAGGATAATAATGACAAATGGTGAGTGCTGGTTTTCTCATCTACAATAGAAAAGTGTGAGAAGGGGAATCCAACATAGGCCCAAAACCATTCCCACTAACAGAACACACACACACACACATATTGCAAGCACAGTAAAAGTAGTTCAGGTGGTGACAACAGCCATGACGTAGTGAACATATCTGAAGTACAGACAGTCATCACAAGCAGTCTTGAGTCCCGAGATGAAGGCAGCTGTTTTGAGCTATACATAGATCTTTTTCATTTGCATCAGGCTTTTTATCATGTCAAAATATTTTGTATTATATCAGGAACAGCTTGCAACAATGCACAGACCTGAATATGTTCTGACTACAATAGACCTATTGACTCAGTTGGATTTATATATCTTTTACCTCACTATTCAAAAACCAATTAGGTGGATCTATTCTTGCAGGATCCTGCAAATCCCTTCTAGAGAAAAAGACAAAATGATGATGATGATGATGATGATGATGATGATGATGATGATGATGACGACGATGACGATATTGTCATATTGTGGGAGTGGCAGGCAAATGAGAGTCCATTTCTCCCCAGCTACTTTATGGGTTTTAGCTTTTATATCACACAAGGGTGCTTTTGTACCACACAAATTTAGTGCTACATCCAGTGCTGCATACTATGGATTTTCACACATGTGCATTGATGTTTAATTGTTTTGACTTTCTTGAACAAATGTGCATCTATTCACATCTATTCTCCTTCCCCATACCAAAAATGAGCAACCCTCTGAATCTACGCGAAGTAGGCGGACAGCCACACATTCAATAATGTATATTCTTGTGGATATTAATGGATACTCTGCAAAAGAAAAAAAATGAATCCTTTTTCTGCAGAGTTTCTTCAGAGATTTCCATCCAAAGTCCAAACTCCCCTGAATCACATGTGGTTGGGGGCTATTTTAATAGTATGAGGAATTTTTTTAAATTATGCAGACAAGCCCTTGGTGCTCTAAATGTTGTGTTAAAGGGTCCCAGGCCATAGAGACAATTGTGGGAAATTCCAGAACAGAGCCATCGATCAAGTGACAAACAACTTCAGTCATATTTCACTTCTGAAAAACTACATGACAGGAAAATTAGGAGGAGACACAGTATATCTAAATAGCTCTGTGATTCCAACGTCTCATTAAAAGTTCACAGGGTCCGACAATGTGCGTAGGTGAGATATTTGGTTCTTCTGGGAAGAAAGGTAATATTGTTTAAACAGACTGTTCCCATAATTTTGGAATTATGCTTTTGCTGGGAAAAGCATCACGAAGTGGAGGAACACACCTGTTGGTAATCTGAGAAAAGGGAACACAATTGTTACAAAGCAAATTTTGAAATCCTTTCCCAGAATAGGGAAAGTGCCTGTGTTGCTAAAATCACATTGCCATTATGAATGGGTGATCCATTCAAAGCTCTTCACACCCTCCATCTGCCTGAATGTTCATTACAAAGATGTCCCTTCACTATAGTTGTACGAAGAGTAATTTTAGGACCAGCAGAAGTAACCAGCTTCAAAGAGAGGAGGCTTATTTGCCCCTCATCCATGCCTGCATTGTTCCTCACCCTGCTATATGAGACTTTTTCCTCCACTTTTACTCAACCACCCACTGACCTGAGGTTAGTTCTTCTCTCCTACTTGAAGTTCCTGATGTCTCAGTACAGGATACTAAAATCAATACTTCAGAAAAATATTAACCTGTAAAGAAAGGAACAAAATTCTAACACTATCCTTATTTTCTGCTGATTTTGGTGTTAATCTGACCTTGACACTTGAGAGGGAATTTGATCAGGCACAGGCACCTTAAAGTCAGTGGCAGAAGGTCCCAGAAGGTGACATTCTTTAAAAAAACAAAAACAGTTTGCCCCCCTCCCAAAAACAAGAGATTGCATCAGTTTGCCAAATCACCAATGCCACACTGTTTTTGCTGGAGGTATTCAGGTCTTTCAGCACCAAAGTCAGCTCCCAGGAAATCAAGGGATTTGCAGTCATCAGAATGGCAGTTTCAAAAAGAAGCCCTGCTAGTGTATGCAGCATCAAAAGGAAAGCAAGAGGGGAGAAGTAATCTAGCAGCACCTTTTAGGCTAACCATATTAATTTAGTATGAGCTTTCAGTTCACTTCCTCAGATGCACAGAATTGAGGACTATTGAGGAGGATATTTAAATAAAGGGAAAATGGAGGAAAACAAATACACCCAGTTATGTGGCTGAAAAATGCGTAAATCCTGTGATTTCGCCAAGATATGAATCCTTGCAGGACTCAAATGAGACAAAGGATTCAGCAGTGGATGAGGCAACAGCAAAGCTTTATTACATGCACAAATACATATTTGCTAGGAGACATGCAAGTGAATAAGAAAACATAGCTGTTGTATACTCCTCTCTTTTAGAAGATAGAAATAAATTTATTATTATTATTATTTATTCGCCCATCCTGGCTGGTCTCTGAGGAAAAGGGCCGCGGCAGCAGCCTCTCTCTTCGGAGCCCAGCTGGGCGGCAAGTCTTCTAGGAGGCAGAGCCATGCAGGACCTAGCCAGTGGGCTCCATCCAGAGGAAGCCGTGTGGCCATGGCCTCCTCCTCTGGAGCCCAGCCCACTGGCTAGGTCCTGCGCGACTCTGCACCGAGCCCTCCTTCCCAGCAAGGCCTAGCATTGGAAGCTAGGCCTTGCATTACTGCTGCTGCCACACTAAAAGTGCGGCAGCTAAGAGGAAGGAGGTGGTGGCTGGGAGTTCCGGCAAGGCTGCCATACCTGGGACGGGACATTCGAAACGGTTGAAAAACCGTGAATGTCCCACCTAGAACCAGTATATGGCAAGCCTACCTGAGAAGCATTTGAAAATAGATGTACCAGGCTGATTCTTTTCTTCTCCAAACCTAACCCTCTGACCCATCTGTTCCTACATCAAAACAACAAAGGCAGATCCTTCCTGAAAATCTACCAGAAGGCCTATGGTGGGGCATTAAAGGTAGCAAAAAAGGCATTTCTAAACAAAATCATTGCAACTGCACAGAACCATTCATCTTAGCTGTTTCGAGTTGTCAGGGGTATGATACAATCTGGTCCAGAGGGAAGTTTAAGCCATTCAAGAACTTGCTGTGAATAACTTAACTCCATTTGGCATATAAAATCATTCAGATTTGCTCTGATTTAGGCCTGAAACAGATGAGCAAAAAGTGTGACCTTCGGGCCAATCCAGGGGTGTGGTGTGCAGATGACACACACCCATGGATTGGCCGGAAACTGTGCTGAGGCTGGCTAATGTGGCCCAAAGCCAGACGCAAAAGGAAAAAACTGCTCCTTGCCAGTGATCTGCCCCAGTCTGCAACAGCTCCAGCTTTGGGACCATGGCATCCCGTCATCACAGTCAGCCAGGGATGGAGTGGCCTCCACTCCACTCCAAGCTGCCAGTCTGTCTGACCCCTTAGAATACAATTCCAGTGGCTATAACCTTTGCTCCTGCTTGTCCAGTGTTGATGGATAGCTTTCCCATTGCACAGCCTGTGTAGTACTAGGGCCACCACATTTTACTAGATCATTGTCCCTTCTGCATTATTAAACACAGAAGATGCCAGGCTGAATGGGTAAGGCAAGTGAATAATGCTTCTTTGAAACAAAGCAGGGTCCCAGCATACTTGGGAGCAGGCTGTGGCAAAACCTTTACTGAAAAAAACTTCTCTGGATCATTGGTAACTATAGGCCAGTCTCAAAACCTTCCATGTTTGGGTAAGGTGCAGGTGGCTTCTCAACTCCAGGGGTTCCTTGATGAGACAGATTGTCTAGATTCATGTCAGCTCGGTTTCAGACCTGGTCATGAGATAGATACAGCTTTGGTTGCCTTGGTGAATGACCTTCACAGGGAACTGGACAGGGGAAGTGTGTCCTTGTTGGTTTTGCTGGATTGCTTAGCAGCTTTTGATACCATTGACCATGGGATCCTTCTGAGTCAATTCTCTGGAATGGGACTTAGAGGTACTCTTCTACAGTGGGTCCATTTTTTTGGAGGGGTTCTCTCAGAGGCTGGTGCTGGGGGGTTCCTGCTATACCCTTTGGCCATTGGCCTGGGGTCTCTCAGAGTTCATGATTCATTTCAAACTTATGGGGCTGAATGTGTGACTCACCCAAGGTCAGCAGTGGGTTTCCATGGCAGAGCAGGGAATTGTAACCTGATCTGCAGAGTTGTAGTCCAATCTTCAAACCACTTCACCACACTGGCTCTCAAATTATATAGTTTGCCCCTGACCCTGTGAGCTCATTCATATTATAGAATTATATCATTATTATTCCATTTCAACTGCATGGTTCCTACAAATGCCGGCTCTGACCACCTGCGGCCCCCTGGAAGCCTACTGAGAGGGAGGTGAACGTGGAGATGGAGTGTAGCACTCCACAGGTTTTGAACTGTCTTAACTGCCTAACTATTTCAATCCGAGGTGAATGTTATTACTATCTAATGCTTGTGGGAGTTTAAAGGGACTATATTCTCTTATTGCTGTATTGTATCTTTGTATTGCATTTCTGTTATTTTGCTGCTAGGAGAGTGTAAGAAATTCCCATTTACATATTAGGCCTCTATTATTACTATGTTATGTATTTTTGGATTTTGTGCTTTGTATTTTTATTAGCCAGTATGCTAAATTATGTACTTTGGAGTATATTTGTTGTATCTTTATTATTTATC
>NC_056523.1:16897165-16919664 GCF_019175285.1 Sceloporus undulatus
ACTTACTCCATTTTACTTTTGATACCTTTCCAGGCTTGATCAAACAAGTAAAATGGCAATACTGTACAGACATTAGTAAATATGCCTTCTGACGTACACTGTCTCTCCCTAAATACTCCTTCTCCATTACTAACATTAATTACTTCTTCCCCTGAATCTCTTGACAGAATCCAGCCTTTGATCTGTCAAGCCTCCATTCAGTCCGATTCTTATCTTCTAACACTATAATGAAAACTCCTTTCTAAGGTAGATGCTGTATGCTTACCTATCTGATTTGCCAAAGCAATAGCATTCTTGCATTAGTAAACCAGGTGGACAAGATAGGTATCTTTTCAAGTACCTTACAACTCTGTGAGCCCATAAAAACTAAAATCTGTTCTGCCTTTCATCCTCTTTTCATCTTCTTCCCTTCTTTGTCTCTTCAGCTTTATTCCATTCCTCAGCCCCAGTGCTAAAATTTAAACTATAACATCTGTTCAGGTATTTCACTTTTTGTTGTTACATATGTATGTTACATGGTATAGTGGTTTGAGCATTGGACTATAACTCTGAAGACCAGAGTCTGAGTCCCTCCTTGGCCATGGAAATCTACTAGGTGATGTTGGGCCAGTCACATTCGCTCAGCCTCGGAGGAAGGAAAAGGTAAATTTCGTCTGGACAAATCTTATCAAGAAACTCCCATGATAAGTTCCCTTTAGTGTCGGCATAAGTTTGAAATGACTTGAAGGCGCACAGCAACAACAAATGTTATCTACTATAGTGACATAAACTTTTTATTTTTATTTTCCATCAGCTTATGGTGATCCCATGAATGAGGCAGTTTCCACGAGTCCCAGTCATCAGCAGCCCTGTGGAAGTCTTGCAAACTCAGGACTGTGGCTTCCTTGATTGAGTCACTCAGCCTGTAGTATTGAAGAAAACAGATAGGAAGAAAATTAATTCATTTGAGATGTGGTGGTGGTGAAGAGCTCTGAGGATACCGTGAATGGCCAAAGAGACAAACAAATGGGTCCTAGAACAAATCCAGCCTGAACTCTCACTGGAAGCCAAGGCCCCATACAGACAGGCCTTCGTCTATGACCTAAAGCTGCTTCAGGTCACTTTGGAGGTATGCTGTTTAAATGATGCATTTGTCCTAAGAGTCCAGAAGCCACACCAAAGCCACGATCCAATTCTAAGGACTGGAGTGCAGCTTTGGCACAGCTTCCAGACTCTTAGGACGCATGCATCATTTAAACAGCATACCTCCAAAGTGACCTGAAGCAGCTTTATTTTGGCAGTCTGTATGGGGCCCAAGATGACTAAATTGAGGCTGTACTACATTGGCCACATCATGAGAAGGCAAGACTAATTAGAAAAGACAATGATGCTGAGGAAGATAGAGGGCAGAAGAAAGAGAGTAAGGCCGCATGCCATATTGAGAGACTCAGCCAGGGAGACTATGGGCATGAGCTTACAGAACTTGAGCCGAGAAACAGAGGATGAGGACTTGGAGACGTCTGATTCACACGGTCTCCATGAATCGAGGTTGACTCAAAGGCAGCTAACAACAAACATGTAGTACAATCTCCCTCTTTTCCTACTGTCTTCTGCTTTGTTTTTGTTGTTGTGTGTCTTCAAGTCATTTCAGATTTATGGTGACCCTAAGGCAAAACTATCATGGGTTTTTCTTGACAGATATGTTCAGAAATTGAAATTTTAATTTTTAAAAATTCTGGGGCCTCTCCTTTTTCTTCCCACAGAGATTCACCTTGCTCCCACCCTCTCTTAAAGCATTTTAAAAGAAAGCAGGTGAATGCCACAGCCCTTTTTGCCAAAGGTTAGGTGTTTGAGAGCAATGGTGTCACACACCCCTTTGAGTGTCACCTGGCATAGTCCGTATTCTCTGCACCCCCCTTGTGACACCACTGATCTAGACACAATACTTCCATTGATGCAGCAAACAATCACATTGGCTATCTTAGCTGCCACATCACACTGATGACTCATGTTCAACTTGTGGTATGCTAGGACTACTGTCTTTTTCAAAATCGTCACATTGGTCCACAACACACTGCAGAAATAACCCAGTCTGAGAGCACTTTAACTGCCATGGCTCAGTGCTAGAAAATTTTGGGAACTGTAGTTTTGTGAGGCATTTAACCTTTTCTGTCAGAGAGCTCTGGTGCCAAAATAAACTACAATTCCCAGAATTCCCTATCACTGAGCCAGGGCAGTTAAAGCAGTCTCAAACTGGATTGTGCATTTGGGACCCTTGTCTCATGATACATCTAAAGTAGGACAACCTTGGTTTATTCACTGTTGCTTCTAATGACAGTTCCAGTTTGATTTACTTTAAGACCCATTTGTCTTTTTTGCAGCCCTTGGTATTGTAGAACTCTTCTCCAGCAACACATTTTAAGATAGTTTTCTTTTTGATAGCTTTCTTCACTGCCTACCTTTCACACCCATATGGAGAAATGAGAAATACTATGGCTTGAATTATCCTGACATTGGTATTCAATGATGTAAACTATCAATGCTTTACAAATATACTAATTCCAATAAAAGTGTGTGACTGTGTCCTTCTGCCATCACTCAAAGAATGTGAGACTTTGGAGTTTATCAGACAAGGGAAATTGGAAGTATAATCCAATGGCAATCTGAACGCAATCATGGGGTTTAACGTTATTGCGTGATAGACTACCACATGCAATTTCAGGCAATGGAAAGTCAGTCCGAATGCAATCATGGACTTTCACGTTATTGTGTGATAGACAACCACACGCAATTTTGGGCAATGGCAAGCTATTTTCAGGCAATGGGAAGTCAGTTTGAATGCAATTTGAATTCACGTAAATTCTCTGAACTAGTGAATTCATGTGAATGCGTTCTGGCCCCACTTTCTTTTCATTCGAAATTAAGAGAAATTCCTCACACGTGATAAACTCGTCTGACACCTGAATTCTGACATGCCTCCTAAAGTGCTTTAGTGGCATGCCTTTGATTCTTTCTCTTTTTTTCCAAAACCACTCATTCATTCTCAGTCACTCAGTGGCGGAGTTCCCCATTTGCCACAGCATTCCCTTCTAAATACAAATGTAGGAGTTGCAACCGTATGCTGTGGCCCCGATCTGGCAAAAATGGAGGCTGCTGCATGCCACGGCCTTGACTGGGCCTTTCCACTGCACAAAAAGGAGCCACAAAAACTGCTGCCTGTGGGTGACTGCTCCTTTCCGAACCAGGCTCCAAGCACTCAGCCAATTACTGGCCAAACAGCCAGGTAGGATATCTATCTCTTTGGCAAGGGGATAAAAGCTGGGTGCTGGCCCACCACCACTGGAGATGCCACCAAAGGCTGTGCCCCTTCAGGGGAGGAGCAGGGGTGAGATACAGACCTCTTCTTTTGAAGGAGTGGGTGAAATGGGCTCGCTGTAATCTTGACCAGCAGTAGAATATGTGCAACAAGGAGGGCATGGGAGGGGAAACAGTCCATGGAGCTGCCATTATTACAGTAATGGGCAGAGGGAGATATGGTATGGGGAGTCAGCCCTATTACTCTGGTAGAAAGGAGAGCAACAAAGTGTCAGAACTGGCTATGGTGACATATGCCTTGATTACATCCTGTTTGGACTACTGTAATACACTTTATGTGCGGCTGCCTTTGGAAACTGTTCAGAAACTTCCAGCTGTGGTGTTTACAGGAAGTATATGACTTCCCTGTTGAAACAGCTTCATTGGCTACCGATTCATTTTTGGGCACAGTTCAAAGTGCTGGTCATACATATCCTATAAACCCCTGTATGGCTTAAGTCCACACTATTTGAGAGACCGTATCTCCCAATACAAACCTGCTAGAGCCCTAAGAGCCTCAGGAGAAGGCTTTCTCTTAGTCCCGCCACCCTCTCAGGCTTGCTTGGTGAGGACATGAGAGAGGGCTTTTCAGTGGCTGCTCCCACCCTTTGGAACTCCCTTCCACAGGAGGCTAATGTGGCCCCATCTCTACTTGCCTTTAACCAGCAAGCAAAAACGGAGGAAGGCAACAGCAGCAGCAGAAGCAACAGCAGTTCCAGATGCGAGAGAAGTGAAAGTATCCCCTTGTCTGACTGAGGGACTGTCTCTTGCCTTTCTTTACTTATTTCATAATCTCCAACATTTTCATACATGAAACATAGGATGTGTGTGTGTCCAAACTACATCAGGGTATAGACAAGAGGACAAAAATGAATGAGGAAGAGCAAACAGGAGCCCTGGTGGTGCAGTGGTTAAATGCTGTTACTTCACCCACAAGGTTGTGAGTTTGGTCCCAGGGCTCCAAGGTTGACTCAGTCTTTCATCCTTTCGTAGGTCAATAAAATGAGTACCCATCTTGTTGGGGGCAATTGGCCTACAGATTATAAAGTGCTTAGAGAGTGCTGAGTTCACTATTAAGTGGTATCGAAATATAAATGCCATTGTTATTGCTAGGCAAGCTAGGAGAGACTGCCATAGTTTGCTTTTGCCTGAGCCTACTGGGAAAGCAAGATTCTACTTTTCTGTCCCTTTTGCTGAATTATGTGAGAACAAACTACTGTTCAAGGTTCAGCTCACTTTGAAGTAACTGAAGTATGCTGAGGTTGAAGAAGGAAAATGGGAAGAGGATATTTTAAATGGGACGTTTTAAAAGCAGCTGAAAAAGTGGGATGGCAGCGGATTACTCAGGATGGTCCCTGCCAAACTGGGACATTTGGAGGATATTTATATATCTGTTCCCCACCTTTCCCCCCCCAAAAAATTGTACTCAAGGTACCTTGCAAAAATAAATACAGATAAAAGCACATAAAGGACAGTGGCTGATCCCACCCTTCATGGTAGGTTAGCTTGGCTCCCTCTCTGTTTTCTTTTTGACAGCTGCTAAAGTCATTTTTATTCAAGCAGGTTTTTACTATCTAATTGTTTTCAGGAAGGATTTTATATGTGTCCTCTATTTATGTATTTAGCTTTTATTTGTTTTAAGTAATCTTATATATTTTAGTAAGATGATCTTAACTGTTTTTGAATTTTGAATTTTGAAATTATTTTACTTGTGAAGCAAGTTGGATCCATTTCCAGGGAAAAGGCATCAAATAAATAAAATGATCAAATGAATGAATGAATAAATAAATAAATAAAAACATATGAATTTATTATTATCTATCTGATTGAACACTTGCCTACTCCAGGTAACATTTGCTGATTCCAGTTGTATGTCTCATAGTGAACAAGGCATCCCAAGAGCTACTTCACAGGCCTAACACTGAGACCCACCACAACTCTGACACCATTTACCTTCCAAGTAAACTGATGTAAAAGTCTCCTTTTAATATTCCCTATCCTCCCTTAGATTGGAATAAAAAAGTCCCTCCAAAACTTGGATGTTGGGCCTAGCTGTGCAGATCTGGCCTTTCAACATGAAAACAATATGAGAAAGTCACACCAAGGACCTGCCAGACTAAAATGACCATCTCCTGTCACCCTCATAAAGAGTCTTTCCTTTCTTTAGTTCCTATGATTTCTGAAACAAGCAAAGTTGTAATGCCATGAGCTCCCTGGAGGAGAAAAAAAGGAAGATGTATCAAGAAAGTGGGATGGATGACTAAAGCACTTTCAACAGAGCTAAGTTTTAAAAGGGGCAAGTATAAGAACTGGAATGGGGGGGAAATACCAAAGAGGAATTCAAACAAGTAGCTAGCACATGTAGGGGTAAAGTCAGAAAAGCTAAATCTCAGAATGAGGAAGGAACTGCTAAAGAGGTTAAGAACAAAAAAGAGGGGCTTGGGGGAGTATGTCCATTACAAAAGGAAGAAAAAGGAAATGTTAGGAGAAGATGGCAAAATACTTAAAGAAGTCAGAGAAAAGGCCAAACTACTCAGCACCTTCTTTGCTCCAGTCTTCTCACAAAAGGAAAAATGTGCTCAACCTGAGGAAAATGGAGCAGAGGACACAATAGGGGAAATGCAGCACAAAATAAGTAAAGAAGTAGTACAAGAATACCCAATTAATTTAAATGAATTCAAATCTTCAGGGCCAGATGTCCTACTTCCAGGAGTATTAACAGAACTGGCAGAAGTATTCTTAGAGCCATTGACAATAATCTCTGATAATTCCCGGAGAACAGGATAAGTCCCAGCAGACTGGAGGAGGTCAAAATTTTTTCCCATGTTCAAAAAGAGGGGGAAACAGGACCAAACAATGCCTCCCCCCCAGCCCCCGTTAGCCTGGCATCAAAACCAGGAAAGATGCTAGTGCAGCTCATTAAAGAGAGAGTTTGTAAGCATTTAGAAGGCAATGAACTCATAGAAAGTCAACATATGTTTCAGAGAAACAAGTCATGACAGACTAATTTGATCTCTTTTTTGGATAAAATTAACAGTTTGGAAGATAAAGCGAATGCTGTGGATATAGCATATCTTGATTTTATTAACGCCTTTGACAAGGCATTAAGGCATGGCCAAAGAAGTTGGGCTGGATGGCCCTTGGGATCCCTTGCAACTCTAGCATTCTATGTATTGCTGCATGGCAGAAGAGGTTGGACTGGATGGCCCTTGGGGTCCCTTCCAACTCTAGGATTCTATATAAAATGCAAGAAGTGCTCTCTATGACTTATCCCTTTGCCCCTCTGGTGCTACAGGACCATATATCTGGTACAGGGGCTGCAGAAATAAGTGTGCATGTGTGCATGTGTGCGCACGTGCACACACACACACACACACACACACTATTTCTGCAGCCCCTGTACCAGATATATGTGTGTGTGTGTGCACGTGCACACACATGCACACATGCAGGCATCTTCAAGAATCCCATGAATTCAGGGAGAGGTGGGATACAAATAATAATAAAATGATGATGATGATGAATGTATGGAGAGCCTGTGAATTTCCTAGGGTTTTCTTAGGTGAGGAATCCTGAAAGGTAATTTTGCCAGTTCCTTCCTCTGAAAGCTACCTATAAATCCTGGTATTATTCCCTGGCAATCTCCCATCCAAGTACTAACCAGGGCTGACCAACCCTGCATGGCGTCCAAGTTCCGGATGTTGTTGGACTGCAGCTCCCACCATTCCTCAGCATTGGCTACCCTAGCTAGGGACTGCTGGGCCTTGCAGTCCAACAATAGCTAGACTCCATAACTCAGTTCAGTGCAATGTATGTGCTGAAGAGACCAGGGCAGAGAAAGAAAATTAGAGCTTGGAAAAAGTACTTTGGATTACAGCTGATACAAACTCCCAGGACTTTTAGACAAAACTGAATCTCAACACCTCATTGGCAGGACAGCTTTACATTCACTAGTGTGTGAAAATTCATGCCCTCTTGCACCCCTGCCATTTTATTGCAATGATGCCATAAAGTAAACGAACAGCTTCAAAAGAAATTTCCTTCCTCTGATTGGAATGGCTGATCATTCTCTGAAGATGCCAGCCACAGATGCTGGCAAAATGTCAGGAAGAAACTCTTCTAGAACATGGCCACATAGCCTGAAAAACCCACAAAAAACAACCTCATAACTGTCTTGCGGCCATTCATATTCTTTCTGATAGGGTTTCACAGGCACCAAGAAACCCTTTTCTCAGTTGAGAAATAAATAGCAAATGGAAATTCATTGCATCCCTCGTGTTGAGTTGACTACCACCAGCACCACCACCACCAGCTTGCAATCGCTTCACCTCTAATAAAAAAAATATGGGCTGGGGAAGAGTTTCCAGTATCATCAGCCCAGATGACAAAGTGCTTTAAAGGGGATAAAGAATCTCTCACTATTTGAATTGCTGGTTTAAAAAATCCTCTTATCACTTCCATACTTCCTTATGCTACAGGACTGAATCTCATCAGGTAAAATGTTTGTAGAACAACGCAAAAGCAGTGTCTCCTCCAGTAACCTATCTTCTTATTATCCTTATCAGACAAAAGTAGTGCAAGTAGCTAAAACCTAGCAAACTACAGTTTTAAAAACTTGTGTGTGTTGTTGTTGTTTGTTTAAAAAAATCAAAATTTTGTTGCCATTTACATACCCCAAAATACTGATATTACATATTTGAAATTTGGCTAGGTTAATATGTATTTTAGGGTCTACCACATCTCCAAACTGTATGTTGAGTTCTTGAAAACCAAAATAAAATAAAATAAACAAATAACTAAAATTAGAATCATAGAGTTGGAAGAGACCGCAAGGGCCATCCAGTCCAAACCCCTGGAAATCTAAATCAAAGTATGCCTGACAGATGGCCATCTAGCCTCTGTTTAAAGACCTCTAAGGAAAGAGACTCCACTACACTCCAAGGAAAGAGTGTGTTCCACTTCAAACATCCCTTACTGTCAGGAAGTTCCTCCTAATGTTGAGCTGGAATCTCTTTTCCTAGAGCTTGCATCCATTGCTCTGCATTCTAGTCTCTGGAGCAGCAGAAAACAAGCTTGCTCCCTCCTGAATATGACATCCCTTCAAGTATTTAAAGAGGGCTATCATATCACCTCTTAACCTTCTCTTCTGCAGGCTAAACATCCCCAACTCCCTAAGGCGTTCCTCATAGGACATGGTTTCCAGACCCTTCACCATTTTAGTCGCTCTCCTTTGGACACGCTTGTCATGGCCAGCCAAGATCAGCTCTCGGAGGATGAGGAGGAGGATGAGCCTCCTCCAGAGCAAGGGCTGATTGAGGCAACGCCAGGTGCTGTTCCTGCCCTGCCAGGTCCCAGCTGTGATCCTCCAGTCCCAGAGGAGGAGATTCAACCAGGTCCTAGTGCCACAGAGAGGCTTCCTTCGGTACCACAGCCTAGTGGTGATTCAGGAGACGAGGCATGCCTGCAAGTACCTTCTTATCAGGAGAGAAGGGCCGAGAGTGCTTGTAGGCGCAGATCCAGGAGGATTGCAGAAAGACAGTTAGCAAACCAGCCTCAGGTGGCTCGAGGGAGAGCTTCCCTGATTTAAGTGGAAGAGAGGCTTGAGTTTGTTGCTTGAGCCCTTGGTGTGATTGCTGTCGCTCTAGCTCCAGACATCTTGTTACCTTGCTACCTTGACCTCGGACTGGACCTTTGTTATCTCTTGGCTATTGTGACCTTGGACTGTTTTGACCACGCTGCTTTCTGGCTTCCTGACTTCGGCTCGTCTTTCGGCACGCTTGACTTTCTGCAACCCCGACACCGGCTTGTTTCCTCGGCTTGCTCTTTGACTACTTCTCCACAAGGTTTGTTTTGCCTTCACGTGTTGGCTGCAGGCTTGGTTATCAGCATAAGTCAGAGATTGCTGGCAGCAATCCCGGACAACGCTCCAGTTTCTCAACATCCTTTTTAAATTGTGGTGCCCAGAACTGGACACAATATTCTAGGTGGGGCCTGACCAAAGCAGGATATAGTAGCACTATTATTTCCCTTGATCTAGACACTATACTTCTATTGATGCAGCCTAAAATCGCATTGGCCTTGTTAGCTGCCGCATCGCACTGTTGACTCACGTTCAACTTGTGGTCTACTTGGACTCCTAGATCCCTTTCACATGTTGTCACATATAGGATGTCCCCCATCCTATATCTGTGTATTTCACTTTTCCGCCCTAAGTGTAGTATCTTACATTTCTCCATGTTGAAATTCATTTTGTTAGCTTTGGCCCAGCTTTCTAATATATTAAGGTCATTCTGAAGTTTGATCCTGTTCTCAAGATTGTTGTTTGGGTTTCCTGATGCAAGTCAAGGAGATTCCCAAATCTCAATTTGGGTTTGGAACTGAAATCAGATCACCTTGTGTCTGGATATAGCTAATCAATTTGGCACCGGATTTGAATTTATAAATGTTTAATTAACAAATAACTATTGCTCTGGACTGAATCAGGGGCCTTATGCACAGACCTAGGATCCCAGCGATTTTCCCCTCTGCCCCCCCCCCCAGGACCCCATGTCCCCCCCCCTTTCCCCCCTCTGAATGTTTTCTTCCTCCTCTATCTGGTTTGTAAATCTTTACTCCACAACATTACAGCCATTCAGGAAAGTTGTTTCTTGTTTCTACAACCAAATATATTTCTATTTCCGAATCTAAACTTTGTACATTTACATTTTTAACCTGAGAGCTGAAGAAATTTAACCCAACTGACATTCAGAAAGGTACTAGCTGGCCACTGTGAGAAACAGTGTGCTTTAGTGCATTGTTGAAAAAATGAACAGGCACCAAGAAAGGGGACAAAGGATGTCAAAATTTGTATAAACTTTGCACCTGCTAATTTAATTTAATTTGGACCTGCTAGTTTAAATTAATACATGCAGATAGCAATCTAATGAAAAATTACTAGAAACACTATACTATCTGACACATGGCAGATGGCTTTGAACAGGTAACTGGGGATGGAAAGTTCAAACAAAAATCCACCAAACATTGATACCTTTATTGGCAAACCAAAATGCACAATGTACTTGTTGCAAGCTTTTGAAGCTCCACTGGCTTTTTCATCAGGCAAGGTGTTACAAACCAAACAGGAGAAACATTGGAGATGTTAGTAATATGCCTGCATTTTGGTGTTTCTTTTCTTTTTTAAAAATAAATTTTATTGTATAAAACTCAAAATTAAAAACATACAAGCAGAAAAAGACATTCACAATTGATGTATACAAACATATAACAAAAGCAAAAGCAAAAACAAAACAAAAACACAAACAAAAACAAAAACAAAGCTTACTTCCTAGCTGTGGCTATGAACGCGTTAATGCATTTTTCCTTTATTACTATCTCTTTTAAATATCTTTCACTATTATCTAGAGAGTGTCCTCTTTTAACCCTTCCATTCATGTGTCAAGTTTACATCATTATGTCTGTGTCTCATCCACGATTTTCTATCTCATCTATCCTATCTATAATTCATCCCAAAAGAAATCAAATAACCTGAAAACATCATATATCATGTTCAGAAAAGATTACTTCAATATAAACCTTGGCTCTTTTAGTGAAGTTACTGTCTTAATATTTCATCTATTCCTTCTTTTCTTATCTTCTTAATTCTTATTATCGTCTCAGATATCTAATTTGTTAAAGTTATCCAGCGACTCTTAACGCCTTCTGATTTTACATATTCAAGCCACGGATCCCATTCTTTATAAAACCTTTGTAAAGATTGACTTTTCATAATACATGATAATTTTTCCATAACAAATATATCATACAATTTAAATTTCCAATCTTCTATTAGTGGGGCCTCTTTCTTTTTCCAATTTTTCGCATAGACCATTCTGGCGGCTATTATTGCAAAGAATATCATTTTACCTCCTTTTTTCTCTAAATCCTCATCTTCAACCATATTTAATAAATACATTTTTGGGCTCACACACTCTTTTATATGAAACATCTTTTTCATTTCTTTATGTATTGTTCTCCACAATCAGTTTGAGTCGGTGAGTACCGAGGATGTGGACAAGATCCTCGGAAGTGTTCGGAAGACAACCTGCTCTCTTGATCCCTGTCCCTTGTGGTTAGCGGCCCAGGGGGGACCGGCGGTAACATTATTGTTACGCCGGATAGTTAATACATCTCTGAGGGATGGGCTATTTCCATCTCAATTGAAATTGGCCATTGTAAAACCTATCTTAAAAAAACCCTCCCTCGACCCCCTGGTACATAATAATTATCGGCCTGTTTCGCTGCTACCATTTTTGGGTAAGGTGATCGAGAGGGCGGTTGCAATCCAGCTTCAGGCGGTCTTGGATGAAACGGATTATCTGGACCCATTTCAAACTGGCTTCCGGGCGGGTTACGGGGTTGAGACGGCCATGGTCGCCTTGGTCGATGATCTCCGTCTGGGCATCGACAGGGGAAGCGTGTCCCTGCTGGTGCTCTTGGACATCTCAGCGGCTTTCGATACCATAGACCATGGTATCCTTCTGGGACGCCTGGCAGAGGTGGGAATCGGGGGCACTGCTCTCCAGTGGTTCCGGTCCTACCTCTCTGGGAGGTCCCAGATGGTGCAGCTGGGAGACGTGTGCTCCGACGAGCGGGCCCTTAAAACTGGGGTCCCTCAAGGAGCCATTCTGTCTCCCATGCTATTTAACATTTACATGAAACTGCTGGGAGAGATCATCCGGAGACATGGGGCGTGGGGTTATCAGTACGCTGATGACACCCAAATTATTTTCTCTATGTCTCCGACTGATGCAGTGACTGGGGATGGCGTCTCTCCTCTCGTGGCCTGTCTAGAGTCAGTAATGGGCTGGATGAGGGAAAACCGACTCAAGTTGAATCCAGAGAAAACGGAGGTACTAGTGATAGATTCTCCTGGTCCAGGAATGGCGGTGGTTCCACCTGTCCTGAACGGGGTCACGCTCCCTGTGAAGGACTCCGTGCGCAGTCTGGGGGTGCTTCTTGATTCGTCGCTCCATCTGACTACTCAGGTGAATGCGACGGTCAAGAGCACCTGTCATCAGCTTCAGCTTATTCGCCAGCTGCGCTCATACCTGGCCCAGAGGGACCTAGAAACTGTTGTACATGCTCTGGTAACTTCGAGACTGGACTTCTGCAATGTACTCTACATGGGGCAACCCTTATACCAAACTCGGAAGCTGCAAATGGTGCAGAATATGGCAGCCCGGCTGGTCACTGGCGTTTCCAGGACCAGCCATATAACACCGGTTTTGAATGATCTCCATTGGCTGCCCATTCGCTTCCGGGCTCCATATAAGGTGTTGGTGATTACCTATAAAGCCCTAAATGGCTTGGGCCCAGGATACCTAAAGGACCGCCTCTCCCCGTACATTCCGCCTCGCACCCTCAGAACGTCTGGGCAGCAATTACTGAAGGTGCCTGGGGCTAGGTTATCCTCCACCTCACAGAGGACATTCTCCACGGCTGCCCCAGCCCTTTGGAACACGCTGTCCACCAAGCTCCGCTCGACTACCACCCTGGCCCAATTCAGGTAGGACTTAAAAACCTTCCTGTTCCAACAGGCATTCCCCGACTAAAATCCTGTGGGCCTCCCTCCTCTTCTGTGGCCAAAAGGTTGGGCTAAGGGGCTTTTAATTCTGTTAGTTTTATTGACTGTTTTTATTGATTGTATGGTTAGCCTGTGTAGTTGTATCTTTTTATATTGTTTATGGCACCATTGTTTTTAACCTATGTTGTAAGCCGCCCTGATCTTGGGAAGGAGCGGGATATAAATAAAATTTTATTAATATATTATTATTATTTATTTGCTACCTCACAATTCCACCAAACATGCAAATATGTTCCTAATTTCTCCCCACACTTCCAACAATTTCCATTCACATTTTTAAACATTTTAGAGATTCTATATGGTGTAAGGTAGCACCTATATATATAGATTTATATAAGTTCTCTCTCATTTCTATACTACAGTACTTGTGTATTTAATTCTAATTTTCCAGGTTTTTCCCCATTGTCTCATTTCAATTATTTGGTTCAAATCTTTAGCCCATTTAATCATATAATCTTTTACCATTTCCTCTTCCATTTCCCAATTTAGAATCAAATTATAAAATTTTGAAATTCTTTTATCTTCTCCCTTTATAATTATTTTTTCTTTGTTTTGGTTGCAGAAACAAATTCTTGTCCTAATTTATGACATCATAAATATTTCTTGTCTTTATTTTTAATTCTAGTCTCCTGAAGGCAGCATATATCTAGTTTCATCTTTCCTAGATAGTGCAATATTTTCTTTCTATTCTGGGGAGTGTTCAAACCCTGTACATTCCAAGTACAGATTTTCAAATTAGTGTGTGAGCCCATTATGCATTTATGAATATCTTACTACTGAATATTCAAACTTTACTAATCACAGTCTTAGTTCTCAAAGTATACTTCAAATTGATTATCTTCCTCTTCCCGATGTTGTTGGTCACTCCAGTCTAAATCAGTTAATTTTTCTGAATATATCATCTGTCCATCCAAATTCATTAATATTCCATTTTGCTCAGCTCTCAATTCTTCTCTTTTATCTCCTTCCTCTTCTTCATCAAAGGTTGGTTCATCTTCTATAGGGTGTTTTAGGTTTAACTCTCCTGTTGCCTCTCCTCTTTCTTCCTTTTCCTCTTCTTCTTGCTCATCTTTAGTTGGATCATCAATTGTGCATTTTGTTGTTTCTGTCCTTAGTTAAGATAGTATGGGGAGGACAAATTTTGCAGACTTCATGAAAAAGTGGCCTGGGACAGACTGCCCAAAAAGAGCGGCCTGCCAGTGGCCTTTTTTCCTCCAGAGGGAAGCCGCAGCCATCAAACCATGTGGCTTCCCTTTGGAGGAAAAAGAACCCGAGGAAAGTGGGTTCTTTTTAAGCCACAGGGATAGCATAATGAGTGTGCCACTGCCACACTCGTTACGTAAGCGCCATGCAGCAACAGGTGGACACTATGCAGCACTTATGTAACAATGGTGGCACCCGTGTACACAGGGTGCTGCCATTGTTATGCTGCCCATACGTTCTAGAGTTAGGACCCCTGCGGTTGCCACATGATCCCTAACCCTAAAATCGGTGCTGGTATGTCACTTTATGGTGGTATGTACCACACCATAACAACTCTGAATCAGACAATATGTATGTGTTCTGGTTCAGTCTTTGGCTTATGCTGGATATCCTCCCCCTTGCTTGTTCTATTTATGACAACTGAAGAAGTATAATTGCTAATACCCTATTCCCAGAAGTTTACCACATCCAAGGCACTAATAAGAAGCACAAAATCTGCCCAAGCCTGTGTATCCTTCAAAAACGTAGGCATTCGACACTTCAATGCATTATTGCCAACCCCATTGGCTAATTTAGAATCTGAGAGAGAATAAATGTGAGGTACACACCTACCTAGAATTATCTGAACACTTTCACATCTGTCAGGTATTTTGCTCTGTCCGTCAGTCTCCTTCCCTTCAGAGGCTGCAGATACTGATCAAGAATGAAGATGATTCTTCTTCATGGCATTTTTACTCTCTTCATCTACTCAGTTGGTAAGGTAGTAGGTAAATGGGTAAAGCCAGAGCAGAGTGGGGACTGAGAGAATCATCTTGTGTTCCAGGATGAAGAATAGGAAAGCTATAATGATTTCGACTTCATTTCTCATAGATCTCTATCATAAGCCATAATGACTGAGGGGCTATACAGACCACAGGTCCTCCTTTAGTGGCCAGATTGGGGCTGTGGCAGCCTAACAAAGTGTTCCTGATCCAGCCTCTAGAGAGCCACAAAAAGTAGCTCCTTTTTGTGCCCTCCAAGGGGTGCAATAGCAGCGGTTGCACAACTTTATGATGCCCCCTTCCTCATGTGGATGCAGCACCAGAGCAGCGTCATCATGGCACACACACCATCTTCCCCACATCTCAGGTGTAAGGAGATAAATTGGACCCCCTACTAGCTTGCCAGATAGGGCCCTTTCTTAATTTTTAAAAATGTATTGCATACATTGAAGTATTTGAATTGATTTACCGGCTTGTTGCAAGCTATTTCCTTTCCCTTTTTCCCTTTTTCCCTTTTCCCCCTTTTCCCTTTTTCTCTCTTTACCTTTTTCCCTTCCCCTTCCCCTTCCTTCTTTTTCCACCTTTTATTTATAATATCATTTTTTTCCAGTTTGTATCTTTATTTGGTTTTTCTTGAGTAAATACAGAAAAGAAGAAAAAAAAAAAAAAAAAGAAAAAGAAAAAGAAAAAAAAAACACCAGCGTATCGTACTTCTTTTCTCATTTTTAAAGTGAAGAAACAAAGGTGTATTTCCTATTTTTCCATGGTAATAATCTATCTACAATATTTCCCATACATAAAAATTCTACTACAGCTTTGTCTTTTTTTCTTATTATATATTTGCTGAGATAGGAAGTTTTATCATATTATTTCCATTTAGTTCCTAGTTGTGTCTCTCATTCTGAACACCAACTCTTTATCAGTTTCCCCCATTTCTTTTCAAATTCTTGTTTTGTTTTCCCTGCGATATACATGGACATTTTATCCATCTCCTTAAGCTCCAATACTTTTAATTTCCACTCTGTTAAATCTGGAATCATTTTTTGTTTCCAATGTCTTGCAAAAACCATGCGTGCAGCCGTTGTGAGATATAATATTGTACTAGTCTGTATTCTATTTAGTTTTTTTCTGTGGAATTTCTATCATATTAAGTAAAAATATTTCTGGAGATAGTGGTATTTTTATTTCCATTATTTCTTGTATTTCTTTATGTATTTGTTTCCAAAATTTTTGAATTTCCTCACACTGCCACCATACATGATACATTGTTCCCACCTTCTCTCTGCATTTCCAACATTGCCCGTCTACATTTTTTTTTCATTTTTGCAAGTCTGGAAGGAGTCAGGTACCATCTGTATAAAATTTTATAGTAGTTTTCTTTCAAAGTGTTTCCTTTTGTAAATTTTTGAATATTCCTCCATGATTTTTCCCATGTTTCTAAAAGGTATTGTTTTTCCTATGTTTTTCATCCAGTTTACCATTGAGACCTTAATCATTTCCTCTTCCTGGTCAAGTTCCAATAACATTTTATAAATTTTTCTAATTGTTCCTTTTTCCTTGCCCATTATGATTTTATCAAATTCTGTTTTTTTCCATTTCTATGCCCTTCTCTTTTATATCTTTCTTTATTTCTATTTTCAATTGTTCATATTGTAACCAATTAATTTTTTCCCCTTCTCGTTCTAAATCTTCCTTATTTTTTGTTTCCGTCTTTCCTTTTTTATTTACCACACAGTCTTCATGTTTTAACCATTTGTGGTTTCCGGGATATTCTCCTTTGTGAAAAGCCTCTTGTGGAGAGGACCATTTTGGAATTTTAGTATAGAAAAATTCCTTATATTTTTTCCAAATTTTGAGTATTACCTTCCTGATACTATGTGTATTGAATCTTGTTTCTGTATAGTCATACATTAGAAAGGCATGCCATCCTGCGCTCATGTCCACCGCTTCTAATTCTAATTGTTTCTTCTTTTCTAATAGTATCCATTCTTTGGCCCATATAAGTGCACAGGCATTGTGGTATAATTCAAGGTTAGGTAGGCCCAGGCCACCCTTTTCCTTTCTGCCTTGCAGTACCTTTAGTTTCATTCTGGGTTTCCTCCCTCGCCATATGAACCTTGTTATCTCTTTGTTCCACTGTATGAAGGGAGCTTTGTTGTCTAAGATTGGGACTGTTTGAAACAGAAATAACAATTTGGGTAAGACCTGCATTTGTATTGTTGCTATCCTTCCCAGAAGTGAGAGGTACTTATTAGACCAATTATTTAACTCTTCTTTAATTTTTTCCATGTCTCTTCATAGTTGTTTTTATACAATTCCTTGTTGTTATTGGTTATTATTTTCCCCAGGTATTTAATTCTGTCAATTAGATTGAATTTGGTTTCCTTTTTTAGCTTAACTAACTCTTTTGGGCTTAAATTCTTAGTTATTATTCCGCTTTTGCCTTTGTTTATTTTAACTCCTGCTATATTACCAAATTCTACCAAAATTTCCTCTACTCTTTTTATACTCCTTACCAGGTCATCAAGAAAGATTACTATGTCATCTGCGTATGCGCATAAATGTTATTGATAATTCTCCGTTTTTGGGACCCTGATCTTTTTTCCCATTTTTAACTTTCGACATAGTATTTCGATTATCATAATGAATAACAGTGGGGAGAGTGGACATCCCTGTCAGGTCTCTTTAGATATTACACACTTATTTGTTTTTTCCCCATTAACTATTATTTGAGTTTCTTGATTTTTATAAATTTTTTGTATCCCTTGCAAAATTTTACTTTGAATTCCACATTCTTCCATTAGAATCATTAGAAAATCCCAGTTTACGTTGTCGAATGCCTTTTCTAAGTCCAAAAAAAGTAATCCCAATTTTAAGTCCTTATGATTGTTATAATATTCAATTATATTTAATACCGTACATATATTATTTCTTAGATATCTCCCTGGGAGAAAACCCGCTTGTTCCTCCGAGACCCATTCTCCTAGAAATCTTTTTATTCTCTCCGCTAATATAGAGGCATAGATCTTATAGTCGATATTCAGGAGTGTGATTGGACAGTAATTTGCTATATTATCAGGATTTTTACCTTCTTTTGGAATCAATACCGTTAGTGCTTGTTTTCATGTTTTGGATATGTCCCCTGTGTCGATTTGTTTGATAGTTTTATGCAACCATGGGGATATTTCAGATTTAAATGTTTTATAATATTTTGCCGTGAACCCATCTGGGCCTGGCGCTTTGTCTACTTTTAATCTTTCTATTGCTATTTCGACCTCGGATAAAGATATGGGTGAATTTAGATTTTCCAATTGGTATTTGGATATTTTTGGAAGGTTGCATTCTTTAATATATCCCCTTTTTTTCCTTTCTCATTTTCTTCCCCTTTTATTTCGTTAAACAAATTTTTGTAATATTGTTCTGTAATCCTGATTAATTCTTTTTGCTGTGTATACGTTCTGTTATTCTCTGTTAATTTCAATATTGTTTTTCCTGCCTTATCCTTTTTCAGTTTATTGGCCAGCCACCTTCCCACCTTATTGGCGTTCTCAAAATGATAATGTTTGCATTCTTTTATATTATTCAGAACCTCTTTTGTTATTTTCTGTTCTAATTGTGTTCTGATTAATTGTATTTCTTCTCTTAATCTATTATTCCTGGGATACCTTATATGTTCTCTTTCTTTACATTTTAGTTTTTCTGTTAACTCTTTTTCTTCCTTTTTTTAGTCTTTCTCTGTCTTATCTCTTGTTGAATTAGATACCCTCTGATTACTGCCTTCAACGCATCCCATATAATATCTATTGGGGTTTCTTGGTTATCATTTTGTTTGAAATATGCGTTGATTTCTTGTTTAATTGTTTCTATTATTTTTTCATCCGTTAGAAGGTAGTCCTGAAGTCTCCAGGAGTATTCTTTTTTTCCCTTCACTCAACTGCAATAGGATTGGATTATGATCAGAAATGATCCTAGACATAATTTCCGTTTTTGTTACATGTTTACATAGTGATTTGGATATTGCTATGAAATCAATTCTAGACCAAGAGTTAAATCGTCCAGAATAATAAGTAAAGTCTTTAACCTTTTCATTTTGTTCTCTCCATATATCAACTAAATAATTGTCCTTTATTAAATTATATGCTGCTTTTTGAAGTGTTCCCTGTGTATTATTTCTTTTAGCCTGGGTTAATCTGTCTGTCTTTGGGTTCAATACCCCATTCCAATCTCCTGTAATTATTATTTTATCATAGTCTAGTTCTTTTATCTTTTGTCTTATTTCATTAAAGAATTTAGCTTTTTTTTTTCCTGTGGAGTATAGATATTAACTATTAGTATTCTACCAAATTGTAACTCCACCTCCGTTGCTACATATAATCCGTTATTGGAGTCCTTAAAAATTTCTTTGGATTTAATGTTGTTTTTTATATAAATTGCCACTCCTTTCTTTTTAGATTGGATACTAGGGGCTGAATATAAAGTGCCTAAACTTTTGTTCTGTATCAGTCTTATATCTTTCTGTCTTAAATGAGTTTCTTGTAAACAAATTATATTTGCCTTTTGCTTCTTCAAAAAGTAAAATACTTTATTTCTCTTCTCTTTAAGATTAAGTCCGTTAACATTCCATGACAACACTTTGAGTGCCATTATAAATGTTATTCCCCCTTACTATATCCTTCCTCTACCTCTTATTTCTCCTCCTACTTTTCTTTTTCCTACCTATCTCTGAGTAGGGGTAACTTTCCTCCTCTTCCTTCTCTTGATCTGAGTGGGACCTGTTTTCTGCCAGTTTTCTTAGTCTTGTATTTATGCGTTCTGTTCTTGTGTTATTTTTCCTTTTCCCTTCTTCTTTCCTATTTTCTTGTTCTTCCTCTCCCTGTATTTCTCCTTCTTCTAGTTCTTGTGGTATGATTTGCTGTTGTGTTTTTTCCTCAGGATCTTCCTCTTCTTTGTCGAAGTTTATCCTTAAATCTGGTTCTGATTTCCTTCTCTGTTTCGTTTTTCTGTAATTCTGTTGATTAGCTCTTTGGGCCGCAGTTTGTTCTGGATTGATGTTGGCTTCTTCCGAGGAAGTACTCCCTGTAGACTCACTTCCTTCAAACTTTTTAAGGAATGCTCCTGCTTTTTCAATGGTATCTATCCGGTATTTCTTATTGTCTATGGAGAAATTTACTCCTTCGATCTTCCCCCATCGATATTCAATATCATTTTCTTTAAGAAATTCCATTAGTCTTACATAGTCCTTCCTTTTCTTTAAAATTTGTGAAGGTAAATCCTTGAATATTTTGATTTCCTGAGGGTGATCTTCCATGAAGAAATTTTTTTTGATAGTTAATTTCCAAGACTAAATCCCGCACTCTAGTTCTCACAAATTGTATTATAATATCTCTAGGAAGTCTTTTATTAGTCGCAATCCAGGAATTTTGTCTGTATAATTTGTCTGCTTCTAAGTCTAGCTGTTCTGGCACCCAGTCTATGTAGTATGCTAATGCCGGGATCAGCCGAGTATTTAGATTTTCATTACATTGTTCCGGAAGTTCTCGAAGTTTCAGGGTTTTTTCTTTATTTCTTAATTCTGTTAAGATTTTAGATTTCTCATCTGACATTTGTGTCTCTTCTATCTGTTCTATCTTCTCTTCTATTCTGGATGCTTTTCCTTCTATTTCTGAAATTCTTTTATGATTTTCCTTTATCTCCTGTGTCATACAAGTTAAACTCTCTTTTAGCTCCTTTATCTCTTTCTGTACAGTGGTACCCCGGGATACGAATTACCCAGCTTACGAATTTTTCGGGATACGAAAAAATCCCATAGGGATTTATTGTTTCGGCTTACGAAGGTTTTTTCGGGTTACGAAAAAACCTCGGCGCTATTTCGCCACCGGAGGGCAGCAGAGAGCTATTTTTTTCCATTAGCGACTATGGCAATTCAGGTTACGAAGGTTTTTCGGGTTACGAAATTAGCCGCGGAACGAATTAATTTCGTAACCCGAGGTACCACTGTATTTCTGTTTTTATCTCCTCCTTCCATTCCTTAATTTCTTGACGGATTTCCGCCCTGATTTCAGTTCTAATGTCTATCCTTAGTTTTTTAATTTCTTCCAGAATGATTGTACAGGTAATAAGTTGTGACTGGATGAGAATCTAGTGAGCAGGCAGGTGTAGACCATGGTAATAAGCCAAGTAAACCAGGTGATTATATTAACAAATTAGAAAAGTATAATTGCCTGGTGGATCTACTGGGTCTTGGGAGCATTCATTGAATCCTGCTCTCCATGCTGTCCTCATGGTAATGTATGCATGCTGCTATACCAAGATTTTGTACTGTGCTATTCATATTGTTTTGCTTCAGTTTTTTGAGACTTCTGTTAAGTAAAGTTTTGTTAAATTTCCTCAAACCTCTGCTGTCATTTTTTCTTTAATACTCACACCCCAACAATGATACTATTGGAGTTATGGATATTTGGAGATTCTTTCCCAATAGTAATTTCCCCTGTTGTGTTTCCTTCTGCTTCTTGGAGTGGGTTTTGTTGTTGATCTTCCATGTCCTTACTACTCCCTTCACAGCCTCTTATATTTATAATTTCAGTCAAAATCCAAACTAGATTAAATATTAATGTCAGATACATTAACTTTAACAATTTTTCTCTAACTCTTCTGTTCTGTTACTGTTTCCCCTAATTATCCTCTCCCCCCCCCCATTCTTCACCTTCCTTTCTCTAAAATAAACTTTAAAAGGTGGGTGTCACTTTTGCCGTTAGGCCTTAATAATGTAAGGGTTACTCCCATTAAATTGTTAACTTTACTAATGTCACCATCTCTTGTTTCTAATTGTCGGGAGAATTACAATGTTAATTTTGCTAGTATATTCTTGGCAATTAATCTTCTCTTACTTGAGGATTTCCTGTACAATTTAGTATAGTTATTTAAAGCCACAAATGGAAAAAAATGAAAGTATTATCATGGAATATAGGGGGTATGAATTCTCCACAAAAACGGAGTAAAGTGTTTCATTACGTTAAAAAACTTAAAGCGAATGTAGTTTGCTTGCAAGAAACTCATATAAAAGAAAAAGATAATCGACTTCTTAAGAATAGGAAGTTAGGAAACGAGTACCTATCAGCAAATGAGAAGAAAAAGAACAGTGTGGTGTTCTATGTTGACAGTAGACTTAAAGCAAAAACAGTGTTTAAAGACAAAGAAGGTAGATACTTAGGCTTAGAAGTAGTGCTACAAAATTGAAAATGTTTGATGGTGGGCATTTATGCCCCATTGGATAAAAAGGAACAATTTTATACAAATTTGATCGAGGAGCTATCTAAGTTTAACTACGAAAAAACATTAATTATGGGAGACTGGAATGGGGTAGTCAACCCAGAAATAGACAGAAAATCTGAAAGAAAGATTAAAAAAACACAGGGGAAACTCCCGAAAGCTTTTAAAGAACTAATCGAAGAACAAAAACTGCAGGATATTTGGAGGTTTAAATACAAAGACTCTAGAGATTTTACTTTCTTTTCTGGAAGACATAACTCTTTCTCCAGGATTGATATGTTCTATGCTTCTAGAACGCTATGTAAAGATAT
>NC_056523.1:16919689-16949608 GCF_019175285.1 Sceloporus undulatus
TGAAATTCAATTCTTAGCTGTTCCTGGTTTCCATACTTTGTGTGGACCTTCCTCCAAGATTACCTTCTGTTTGTTTGGAAGTGGACCTCCTCCTCCCCAGAAACTTCCTCTTCGGTGTTTCCTGTCCAGGACCATTATGGTCCATTCTGGCAGCAACACCTCTTTGCTCCCTTGATGCTGACACCGAAAATTTAAACAACTACAGTTTTTGTGTGTTGTTTTTGTGTGTTTGTTTTCTTTGTAGTTTTTTTTGTATTGTTTTTTTTGTGTGGTGTCGTTGTTTGTGTAGTTGTTGTTGTTGTTTTCCTTTTTGTCAGTTTTGGACATTTCTGGTCCCTTTCTGGTCAGTTGCAAACCCTCTTGCTCTCGTTTTCTATGGATGTTGAATTTGTTTTTTTGTCGTACCTGGGCCTCCAGCTGCTGCACTTTCTCTTCTAAGAGGGCTACCAACTTGCACTTGGGGCAGGTAAAGTTTCCCACATCTCTGGCAGGAAGACAAAACATCCCACAAGTGTTGCAGGTGACTGCAGCAGGGCCTTCAGTGTCCCTACTGAGAAGTCTAAGGAGACACTGAATAGACTGTGGGCTTCCCCTGCTAAACTTGGCCTTTGTCCCAAGCTCGGCACTGGTTCAGTCAGCTTCTTCTCTATTCTCCAAAACGTCCCTCACTATATAGAATAATTAAATTCGCGCGCCTAATGGCGCGCGCCTCTCCCAGCCTTCTGTAGAATTTAAAGTTGAGACTCCTCCCAGTGTGACTCAGAATGTAATAATTCCAAGTATAAGGTTAGTCTCACCAAAAGCACATGGAGAAGAAAAGCCAGCCACTTCCTCCTTGAAGGAAATGAACTAGTCTTCAATCTTCTGGGACCTCACCTGTCTGGAACATTTTTCCTATATACAACTGTTTACAGGACAATTATTGCATAAATAACACTTATGTGAGAGACAAATGATAAAGAACTGTAATTTATATTCTTTTTTGGATTGAGGATCAACAAAAGTGTGGAACTTTAGAGATGATTTACAGCATAAGCAATTCCCACATGGGAAATGACCTGAGGGCTCTTACATGAGTTAACTACCCCATGGAGCCTATTAGAAAAACATGTCTTTCAAATTCTGGCAGTAATAGCAAGATTTTCACAGCCTCCACTATGTGTGAAATAAGTGTGTCAGTGTTTTTTATATCCTTTTAATGTGCTGAGCCAATGGGGAAAAATGTTAAAGACCCACACTATGTTGTTTTTAGAAGTTTCATTTAGGTTTAAAGAGGTCCTTGCATTACTTGTGACAGTTGTAGTTTTGACCTCTGTAATGTATGATGAATTACTTGGGTAGGACAACCCCTGTTACAAAACTGTTTAGCCATAGCATCTCTTTCATTAATTGTACTCATGTTCTATGGTACAGTTTCTTTTGATCCTTAAGAATTGCAAATAAGGCAAATTTTATTTTTAATGAATGAGTATGACTACTTTAAAAACAACAACGTGAAGTTGAGTTTTTATCTGTGGGTTTTCTACAATTGCATATCTGAATAGTATTGTTGTTGTTACATACTGGAACATTCAAAAAATGGAATACAAGTTCTATGTGTGTGGATACTGAATTTAATGTGAGGACTGATGTTATTAATCCATTTAACAAAAAGCTCAGAACAAAGGGGTGTTGAACATAAGATGAAAATATCACCAATATATCTAAAGTAAAACAAAATTTGGCTTCTGTATGGATATCTAGATTGAGAATACATTGGTGTTCCAAACAAGACATATATAAATTGGCTATACTGGGAGCCACTGGGCTACCTGTTGCAAACCTTGTATCTGTAGGAAATAATCTTTATCTAAATGAAACTAATTTTTTCTTGAGTACAATGTCTAGCAAATGTAACAAAAATGATTACATGGGGATGAATCCTCCCTTTTGTTTAACCTGTCTAGCCTCCTCATGAGGGATGGAAGTGTAAGGGGAAATAACATCCGGTAGATGGCAGCACTGTTTTATTTTCTAGTAAGGAAATGAAATGCCTGCTGCCTTTGGTGAAAGACAGTGATGATGCTAAAAATGGTGCTAAAAATGAATCCAAATAAACCGGTACAGTTTCCAAAAGAGAATTAGAATTGGAGACAATGGGTTGGTCTGGAAGAGGAATGTATCTTTGGAAGGACATAAAAAACTGGCACTCTAAGGTGGGAATTGTTTCTCATTGATATAGTTGAGAGCTTTGCCCTCAGATATTGTCATTTTGATAACAAATTGAATCGCTTTTTTTATTGTTGTAAGCCACCCTGAGTCCCTGTCTTGGGAGAAGGGCGGGATATAAATGAACACAACAACAACAACAATAATAATAAATTACTTTTGCTCAATAGGAAGCAGCAATAGGGCTTTGGTAGCATGAAGCAAGGCTCTTGACTTGTGTATAAGAGTTCCAAACCCAGAGAACTCCAGAGTCAGTTTCCAAATTCAATTAATTTATTTTAATAGGGAATTCACACACACACACACACACACACACACACCTACTTTCCCATGGACACAAGAAGTATGAAAGAAAAGGTAGTAGGTAATCGTGTATTTAATGTTTGCTGAGTCAATACACTATTGATCTTGAAGCGTAGCTCCAATTGTAGGGTTGCTGAAGATGGCTCAGTTGCTGCCTGCAAAACAGGGGATGGCCAGCTACTGAGCTGGTGAGTCAAAACTGAACAGAGGTTCTGCCTGGTTCTGTCCCACAATAACATCCCTGTTGTTTCTTTCCCTTTTCATTTTTATCCAGATGCTCTTCAATGTCCTGGATCTCTTCACAGATGTAAACATCCCTGGCACATAAGGCGACTCCTCCTCCTTTCTTCTTTGGCCTGTTCCTCTTCAAAAGATGATACTCTGTGGCATTCCCTGGGAAGCCCAGAGGATGTGACCCCTCCCAGGATAGCAATGTTTACCAAGATTGAAATGTGATAACCCTACTGGCAGACCATAGGCTTATGACTTGCCTTCTGGTAGACAATGCTTTATCCGTGATTGGATAAGCCCATGTTGATTTGGCTGAGACAGTGTACACATCTTGCTCCCCCTTGCTAATTAGAACTCTCTTAAGTACACATTGGTCCCTGATTCCTTTAATTGCCTTCTGATGTACAGTGAGATAATGTGAAACCTAATGTATCCTTGATGACAATAAAAGGGGCTGGCCAAGTCCTGGCCAGCTAAGCTTTGCACCCCCATTCCTGTCTCTGCGTCTCTCTCCGCCGCGACAATACTCCTCTATTATCACATTCTAACAAAAATTCTTTGGACTCTGCCGCTAAAAAGCTCACAGTATAAAAAGAGCTGTTTGAGTTCTCCTTCTTTGGCTTTTGATGAAGTTTGGCAGTTATGCTGCCTGATTTCATCTAAAATTCTTGAGAGCCACTAGCTGCCTCACATTCCAGGTAGAGTGTTGAGTTACTCCTCTTTGCAGCTATTCCTCTGACTTGGACTCCTGGCCTCTGAAACAGGATAAAATATTGCCTTGACCTTCAACTCACTATCCAGTTTACCTACTTTCATTTGTTAGGAGTGTGTGCTTTTTTGTGAGTCTTGACATCCTTTTATTGTATTAATAAAACTACATTTGGACCTTCCACTCTGGAGTTGGACTTGGTATAAAAAAGTTTAAAGTTTCTTGTCTTTAATATTACCTAAGAGCCCTCTTTCTGCTCCCTTGGAGCTAATTAACTCCATATCAAAATCAATAATGATGCATTTGGTGACAAAGGTAACATACTTTTATGCGGAGTCAGGGGTCCGGCCTTAGGAAGGCCTCCTTTGGGATCCATATCTTTGCTTCCTGGGGAAATAAGTACTCAGAAGACTTGAGGATGCTGCTTCCAACAGAACTGTAACTTTAATAAATCAAACAAACTGGACTCCCTTTTCCAGAGGCAAGTGCTACAATGGTGGGTAAAAGGGTAGGGAACAGTTACTCCACTGCCCCTCCGTACAGTCCTTCTTTAGTCCATACCACAAGGGGTCCTCTCCTCCTCTGAAGACCCAGACCAAAGAGGTCTAAAGGCCCTCTCGGTGAACACCACCTCAGCCTGTGCTCTATCAGTAACCCGTGCGTCTCTTCGGAGGCCTTCCTCCTTACACTCCCACCAAGTTTCTTCAGCCCCCAAAATTCTTGGGGTGGTCCGCCCTAACTCCGGATTGTAGGGCTCCCCCTGGGAACTCCTTTCCAACGAGGACTGGCAGGGCGAACTATGTGGGGAGGTCCTACCCGCAAGTGACGAAAAGGCGCCACCGGACGCCAGGAACCGCTGCTGGTCTTGGGACTGGGGAGCCCTCTCCTCTCCCTCTCCCGCAGTCCTCTTCACAACCCTCTCTTCCATGTCATAGTCTCCTCCCCCTGGCACCTCTCCCTCCGTTTTAAAAGGGTCCCCTTGCTCTGCCCCCAACTCTCGGGGTGCATCCCTCGCTTCCCAAGTTGTTTCCACCTGTGCTGGACCTCTTTCCCTCTCCTTCTCGTCCCCCCCCCCCAGAGTCCTCCCGCCTGCCTCCTTCCTGCTGCGCCCATTCAACCCGCACCTCCTTCACCACTTCTCTACAAAGGGAATGCTTTCTTCTGATAGGAGGCGTAGTCCTGAGTACCCTGTGGTAAATGGTGGACTCTGCCCCTGAGTGACTGAGAATGAATGGATGGGTTTGAAAAAAGAATGGAACTTGAGAAGCATATCATTAAAGCCCTTTAGGAGGCATGCCAATTTTTGGGTGTCCAAGTATCATAGTCTTTGAGTAAAGACAGGGGAAGTTATCACAAGGGAGATGGGATGTCCTTGTCTCGTCCATTTTTCATCCTTCCCGCATGATCATGTGGAGATTTTCAGATGATGAAGTCATTATCCCATTCTTACCCCGTTCTTAAAACACTATTGCAATAAGATTTTCACATGGTGTTGTGCTTATCCTATCCTTCTCCCGTCCTCAATGTTGCATGGCCCTATCAGTTTGTATTAACAGAAACTCACATAAATACAATGATGGGTGCCACTGATGAGAGAAGGATGGGGTCAGTGTGGATGAGATAAGGATGGGGTAAGGATAGGAATTATACCTCCTGCCTCATGTGACAAATTCCAGAGTCCCACACTTTTTTTGTTATGAGTATATTTAAACTCTGTGTGTGTGTGTGTGTGTGCACGCGCACATTGTTTAAATATACTGATAGCAAAAAAGTATATAAGTATCTAAAACTGATGGTGTTCAGTGGCATCACTAGGGGAGTGCGGGGGTTCAGACTGCACCAGGTGACACTTTAAGAGGGGTGACACCACTGCTCCTCAAACACCTACCTTTTGACAGAAATGGGGTGTGGCATTCACCTGCTTCCTTTTAAATGCTTTCAGAGATGGTGGGAGTGGGGTGAAGATCACTGGGAGGAGAAAGGAGAAGCCTCATAATTTTTTAAAATTCAAAATGTTAAATTTTAATATTTTAAAAATAATGATTTTGGATTTTTTTAAAAAATTCTTTTAAATTTTTCTTTAAAAAACACCACATTTTAACCAGATCGTCACTATGTGCATATAAATGCATTTAGAGATTGCATATGATATTGTAATTTGAAGGTGTAATTTTAATTGTGCTAGTTGTTCATGTCACACCTATTAGCATCACAATCATACATACATGGCATATGGGAATTACAATTTACGAGTAACATTAGTGAGAAAAAAACATTACTAGGGTTTCTGTATGGTGTGAAATGGGAGGAAGTGAATGGGGGGGGGGTCCACATGACTTACTGCACTAAGTGACACCAACCCTAGGGACACCACTGGTAATGTTTATATCATGAATCGAAAGTCAGGATAATTCGCAGCACAGTATTTCTGATTTCTCCATAGCGTTGAAAGACGGACACTGAAGAAAGCTGATGGGAAAAAACCCAAGTAATTTGAAATGTGGTGCTGGAGGAGTTGTATAATGCCTTGCATTAGGGTCACTGTAAATATAAGTAGGTCGGATAAACCAGGCTTATAAAAACATATACATTTATCTATGTTTTCTACAGAATTATAAAAAAATTATGACCTATTTATACGGGGTGACTCTCTGGCAATAGGATAATTGTTTTGCTGCTATTACGGGTTCCTTTGTCTGATTATTATTTTACAATATGGTCTGTCTATGTGAATTATATACTAACTCTATGATATTCCTGTTAACCCTTTTGATGTTGCACAGCGCGTGCGGCTACACGTCACATTTGGCAGCAGATTTTCCACCTTCGTGACTGTAGTCAGCAGCTTGTGAGCTGGAGAACACCTCTCCCTTTCTCAGTGAGCAAAGAGACACGTACACTTCTCTCAGATGAGGCTTTTTCTTAGAAAGAGTTCCACTGTGTACAACAATATTACATCGACACCATCCACCACCACACTAAAAGGCTCCGTGAGGCCTCCTCCTCTGTGCACAGAGGATCCAGCCACCCTCCTGAGTGGCTTTTCTGACTGGCGGCATCCTACAGTACTTTACAGCACTTGTTGAATCTTTTGATGCCATTTCCTGTTTAAGTGCCTAATCATTATGGCTCACAGTAACCCTTTAAGGTCTGGTTACTATTAAAACCCACATTGTACATTTTCCTTGGGACCACATCCCAACAATTCCCATTTTGTTTTGCTTTGCTTACCCCTGAGGAAGACTCGGTCGAAACGCATTCTAATTTTGAAGAAAGGGTTTTCTTGACAAAATTTGCCCAACATCACCTAGTAGGTTTTGATGGCCACCAGGCATTTGAACCCTGGTCTCCACTGGGGCTGGAGGAAGGAAAAAGTTGAAGGGACAGAGAAGGGGAGAGAGGAAAAGGGAAGGAAGACATAAGACACTCATAGGAAATAATCACACAGACAAAAAACCCAACTGCTCCCCAGAGGGACACAGCCAGGTTGCGTGTTGTTGGTGAGTTCCATCATACCTAATCACTACCAATGCATTTGGGCGATTGCATCCTGGCTCCCAGCCATGCTGAGCTGGCTGATCTGCAAACACGGAAGGCTCCCATTTTTGAACGGTGGGCTAAGACCATCTGGGAGCCAGGTTGCGCTCGCCCGGTAGCATCAGAGATGAATTAGGTATGTGAGAACCCGGCAGCAGCCTGCAACCTGGCTGTATCCCATTGGGAGCAGTTGGGTTTTTTGTCAGTGTGATAATCTTTTTCGTCTTTATGGATTCACAGAGTTGTAAGGAATCTCAAAAGAACCTATCCAGTCCACCAGAATGAACTGCTATGGCAATCTGGATAGGAAAGGATCCAGAGTTTTGCTTGGAAAGTAGCTCTCTTTTAGTTTTTAGGAGATGAGTGTATCAAATGTGAACCAAAGTCTTGACAAATCAGAGGCTGAATATTGACAAGAGATTCAAAGGAAGACAAAGGGGCAAAACATGTGGCCTCAAACGTCCGGCTGTGTGCCAGCTTGGGGCAGGGCATTTAGACAACACCAGCCACCAACCAGAAAGAAGCCACACTGGTGATTACATGCTGGCCGGCTTCCTTCTGCTTCAGGGCATAGCATTAGATGTCACTCACCCCAAAGCTGGCAAAAAGCTGGCTCCAGCAGCAAAGGGGAGTCTCTTTTCTGTCTCAAACAGGAGAGGTGGCTGGCCAGAGTTTGGCTGTGGTGTATGGTTGCTATGTGCCCTGATGGCTTTCAAAGGGGTAGTGCCATCACACACACACTTTCATAGCAGTCTGTTTGCCCCAACTGGTACAAGCAACGTTTCAAGAAGTCATTTGGACTAATAATGGAGAATGTGTATTTAAGCACAGACAACGTGTATCAGAAGACATATTTATTAATGTCTCTATTGCCATTTTACTTGAACAATCAAGCATGAAAATGTAGCAGAAGTGAGTTGGTGGAAGAGTTAAACAGTCTGGAAACTAAGAGTACATAAGGAACAGATCAATGAGTATCTCTGAGAAAGGCTGGATGTGTCAGATAAGTTAGTGTTAGATCCAGTCTTTCACATGTCTCCTTTAAGCGATTTCTAAAAAACTAGGTTAAGAATAAAGGAATTTGGATGGAGGTCCAGCATTACAGTCTTATGGTTGTTGCAGCAAGTGGTCTTATGTCACTCCAAATCTCCATCTTAAAAATTTGGACAGCGGACTTAATTCTTTTATTGCTGGTTGCATTTCATACCTTCAGTGATGCACCCTCACCCCAAAAATATAGTATGCCCCCTGTGGGGAAAAGATCAAATATGTGAAAGGAGAGCACCATCCCTCTTTGAGAGAAGCATAAGATCAACGGGGAAATATGGGGGTTAAGGGAGTGCAGGAAAGGGAAGGGAAGGGAAGGAAGGGAGCCAACGCTATGATCCACCCATTCATTCTGGGCTACCTGGAACTTAAGTCAGTAACTTAAGTTAGTAAATTAACTTAAGTAAGTAAGAAACTTACTTCTGTAATATCCTGCTGGTAGCATTGCTCAATCCCCCAAGCATAACAATCTGTCTTGATCAATGTATTAAGTTGCGATTCCTCCCGGCACCAGAGGCCCTGGACTGGAAAAAAGAGAAGAATACACTGTAATAATAAATAAATAAATTTATTATTTTATATACCGCCCTTCCATAGATCAGGGCGGTTCACAGCAAATATCATAAAACAATTACGAAACATAAAAACACACCCCTCTCTCACTGACCCCTCCCCCTGGTAAAAAGCCACCACAGCGGCAAGACAGTCCTCTGCAGTTCTGGGGAGCTTCTTCCCAGGTGACACGGGGGGGGGCAGCGGCAGAAGAGTCCTCCACCAGCTCTCAGGCAGTCCCGATGTTGTGGGTCTGCCTGATGGCTCCCTCTGAGGCCGAGATACAGTTGAAGAGGGAGGGGCCTCTTCTTCAGGCAACCTCGATGTTGCTGGGTCTGCCTGATGGCTCCCTCTGAGGCCGAGATGACAGTTGAAGAGGGAGGGGCCTCTTCCTTCAGGCAGACCTCGATGTTGCTGGGTCAGCCTGATGTCCCCGTGAGGCGAGATGACAGTTGATAGGGAGGGGCCTCTTCCTTCAGGCAGACCTCGTGTTGCTGGTCTGCCTGATGGCTCCCTCTGAGGCCGAGATGACAGTTGAAGAGGGAGGGGCCTCTTCCTTCAGGCAGTCCTCGATGTTGCTGAGTCAGCCTGATGGCTCCTCTGAGGCCGAGATGACCAGTTTGAAGAGGGAGGGGCCTCTTCCTTCAGGCAGACCTCGATGTTGCTGGGTCTGCCTGATGGCTCCCCTGAGGCCGAGATGACAGTTGAAGAGGGAGGGGCCCTTCTTCAGGCAGACCTCGATGTTGCTGGGTCAGCCTGATGGCTCCCTCTGAGGCGAGATGACAGTTGATGAGGGAGGGGCCTCTTCCTTCAGGCAGACCTCGATGTTCTGGGTCTGCCTGATGGCTCCCTCTGAGGCCGAGATGACAGTTGAAGAGGGAGGGGCGTCTTCCTTCAGGCAGTCCCGATGTTGCTGGGTCAGCCTGATGGCTCCCTCTGAGGCCGAGATGACAGTTGAAGAGGGAGGGCCTCTTCCTTCAGGCAGTCCCGATGTTGCTGGGTCTGCCTGATGGCTCCCTCTGAGGTCGAGATGACAGTTGAAGAGGGAGGGGCCTCTTCCTTCAGGCTGTCCCCGATGCTGTGGGTCTGCCTGATGGCTCCCTCTGAGGCCGAGATGACAGTTGAAGAGGAGGGGCCTCTTCCTTCAGGCAGTCCCCGATGTTGCTGGGTCGCCTGATGGCTCCCCTGAGGCCGAGATGACAGTGTGAAGAGGGAGGGGCCTCTTCCTTCAGGCAGTCCCCGATGTTGCTGGGTCTGCCTGATGGCTCCTCTGAGGCCGAGATGACAGTTGAAGAGGGAGGGGCCTCTTCCTTCAGGCAGTCCCGATGTTGCTGGGTCTGCCTGATGGCCCCTCTGAGGCCGAGATGACAGTTGAAGAGGGAGGGGCCTCTTCCTCAGGCAGTCCCCGATGTTGCTGGGTCTGCCTGATGGCTCCCTCTGAGGCCGAGATGACAGTTGAAGAGGGAGGGGCCTCTTTCAGGCAGTCCTCGATGTTGCTGGGTCAGCCTGATGGCTCCCTCTGAGGCCGAGATGACAGTTGAAGAGGGAGGGGCCTCTTCCTTCAGGCAGTCCCCGATGTTGCTGGGTCTGCCTGATGGCTCCTCTGAGGCCGAGATGACAGTTGAAGAGGGAGGGGCCTCTTCCTTCAGGCAGTCCTCGATGTTGCTGTAGGTACCAAGAACATCCAATGATAATTTCCTATGTGACGTCGAAGGCTTTCATGGCTGGCATCCAAGTTCTTTTTGTTTTTTCCGGGCTATGTGGCCATCTTCTAGAAAGTTTCTTCTTGAGGTTTCGCCAGCATCTGTGGCTGGCATCTTCAGAGAACATGGCCACATAGCCCAAAAAACCAGAAAGAACAGTAATGTTTTATGCTTTATTTATGCAATATGGGTCAGAAAAAATAAGAACTATGTTTGTCATGTATGGATTGGAGGCCACATTCTACAGTATACAACTATTTGGATAGAATTCTTCATTCATATCCCCAGTTTCCAATCAATATTTGTGACAGACATTTTCTAGAAGAAGGAAATGTGCTCCTTTTCTTTCCTTCCTGGGATACTTCTGATGCCATAAAGTGGCTGCCTCTAGGTATCTAAATTTAGACACCCCTTCTCTCCCTCTGTATGTATGTTTATGTTATGTGTAGTGTGTGTGTGTGTGTGTGTCTGTCTGTCTGTCTGTCTAGATGAGAGAGCCAGCATGGGACAGTGGTTTGTATTACAATTCCTGGAGACAAGATTCAAATCCTCACTTGGACATGGAAACCCACTGGGCAACCATGGACAAGTCACACTCTCTCAGCCTCAGAGGAAGACAAAGGTAAACCCTTTCCCAACAAATCAGCTGACAAATTCATCTTAGGGGTGCAAAATTAGAAACAAATCATAATACATCACATCAAATCACAACACATTGAAGTGTTGTAGCGCAGGCATGTTACAGGGAACATGCTGCTAAATGCTCATAGATGACCTGATTCTGGGGCAGGATTTTAGTGTGCAGAGTAGCTCCTCTTGCGTGATCTTAAAATCAGCCTCACACAAGCAAAATTCCATTCCTGCACAGAGAGAAGAAAGAAAGCTGGTTTGGGGCAGCCATTTTGATGGAGTGAATTTTTATTTTTTTTAAACTGTGAGTCACTTCTGTCAGACATGTATTCTAGACTTTAGGAAATCGGATTTCATCAGTAACTTAGGGTAAACCGGGCCAATCCCATGGTGAGGAATACTAAAAGAGAAGGGAGTTCAGGATGGATGAGAGTTTCTCAAAAGGAGATATGAAGCCACAATTTCAAACTGTTCCAATGTGGAAGAAAAATGGGAGATGTCTCAAGAACCAGGATGGATGACTAAGGAACGTTCAACTGAGCTAAGTTTTAAATGGGGCATAAGAAATGGAATAAAGGAGAGAATCACCAAAGGGGGAATTCAAATGGACAGTGAGCATGTGTAGGGGTAAAGTCAGAAAAGCTAAAGCTCAGAATGAGCTCAGGCTTCATAGTGGGGTTAAGAACAATAAAAAGGACTTTTTGGGTATGTTTGTATCAAAAGGAAGAAAAACAAAATGGTAGGACCACTATGTTGAGAAGATGGAGAAATTCAAACAGGGGACAGAGGTAGGGCGAGAACTACTCAACACTTAGTAGTTGACTGGCTGAACCCAAAGGGTGCTCAGCAATGGCTCCTCTTCATCCTGGAAAGAAGTGACCAATGGGGTCCTATGGGGCTCTGTCCTGGATTCAAAATCTTTATCAATGAGTTGGATGAAAAAAATAGAGGGCATGCTATCAAATTTGCAGATGATATCAAATTAAGAAGAGTAGCTAATATGGCAGAGGAGAGGATCAAAATTCAAAATGACCTTAATATTAAAAAATTGGTCCAAGCTAACAAAATGAACTTCAGCGGGGAGGAAGTTGAGGTACTACACTTAGGATGAAAAGTGAAATGCATAGATATAGGATGGGGGAAACCTGGCTTAATGAGACTACATGTGAAAGGAAACTAGGAGTTGTAGAAAATCACAAGTTGAACATGAGTCAATAGTGTAATATGGCAGCAAAAAAGGACAATGCGATTCTAGGCTACATCAATAGAAGTATAGTGTTAATCTAGAGAAGTAATACTGCCACTTTTATTTGCTGTGGTCAGGCTCACTTGGAATACTTTGTCCAGTTCTGGACACCACAATTCAAAAAGGACGTTGACAGGCTCGAGCGTGTCCAAAGGAGAGTGATTAAAATAGTGAAATGTCTGGAAACCATGCCCTATGAGGAGAGACTTAGGAAGCTGGTATGTTTAGCCTAGAGAAGAGAAGGTTAAGAGGTGATATAATAGCCCTATTTAAGTATTTATAAGTGTGCACATTGAGGATGGAGCAAGCTTGTTTCTTCTGCTGCTCAGAGTCTAGAACACAGAACAATGGGTGCAACCCATATGATGTTTTGATTGTGATTTCCTGCATGGCAGGGGGTTGGACTGGATGGCCCTAGTGGTATCTTCCAAAGCTATGATTCTATGGTTCTTTGATTCTATGATTTGAAGCAGCACTACACATATTACATGAACATGGAATGTGAGAACCATGAGCCAAGGGAAAGTGGGCATAGTAAAAAAGGAAATAGATGCATAATTATAGCAATATTAGGGGTAAGGATACTTAGGCTTGTACAGACTGCAAAATAAAGCTGCTCTTCGAGTCTCTTTGGAGGTATGCTATTTAAATGATGCATGAGTCTAAGAGTCGGAGGTCGCCCAAAGCCACACTCCATTCCTAAGCCTGGAGTGCAGCTTTGGTGCAGCTTCCAGATTCTTAGGATGCATGCATGATTTAACAGCATACCAACAAAGAGACCCAAAGCAGCTTTATTTTGGCAGTCTGTAACAGGCCTTAAATGGACAGAAATAGGTCATTTGGACTCAGATACTACACAATGCACAATGTTAGACTGTGAAAAGGAATGAAGAAACAAGAGTCCTTCTGCCTTTGGTAAGACATTCCTGACCAATGAGAATGAACTTTTGAATATATCTTCTGTCCAGAATGGACACATTGGCTCCCTCTCTAGCACTCCCTTTTCTGTCTCCTTTCTTTTATGCCAGTTACTTACTCACCCTCAGAGCAGAAAAGTAGAGTAGAGAAGCCAAGCAGCAGAAATGCATTCATCTTAACTCTCAAGGTCTGACTTCACAGGAGGAGGAGCACGATGTACTGAGGAAGGTGTGGGATTGCAATTTATCCTCTCGAGTTGGAGAAATGTTGGATAATGTGTGGGTGGGAGGTTGTCTCCACCTCCAGCAATTCCTTACTGCTCCCCTTCACCAGCCCCACGAGACAGTAGTCAACAGTCTGAGACAGGTTACAAGAAGCAGACAACTCCTTTTTCCAATCTGTACTGGCTGCCCATTGGTTTCCAGGCACAGTTCAAAGTGATGACAATGACTGACCAGCCCTATACGCTTGAGTCCACTGTAACTGCACTGGTTCCATCCTATGCAATCCTGGGATTTGTAAGTTGCGAGAGGCAGAAGAGTGCCTTGGCTTAGAAAACAGCCAGTCCCAGGATTCATGGGATGAACATTGTGGTTAAAGTGGAATCATAGTGCTTTAATCTACATAGTTTTTTTGTGTTTTTCGGGCAGTTTTAATGAGTTCACAGAGTTAGTGGCAAAGAATACTGTTTGAGATCGAGAGTGATGTAGTGGTTGGGTTGGTACTACAACTCTCCAGTATCAAGATTCAAATCCCTGATCAGCCATAGAAACCCACTGGGTGATGTTGGGTCAGTCAAATATGCCAGCCTCAGAAATCCTGTCTGATAGATTCACTTACCATTGCCATAAATCAAAACAAATTGAAGACACACAGCAACAACAACATATAGGTTATTTGATAAAATTTAGAAACAATTTAGTGTATATGTATATGTGTAGTTTAGTAAACTTCATTGAACATCCTATGTCATTGGTCAAAAATTGACTCTCATATAGATTGTTCCCTAAATTGCTCCAAATTAGTTTATAGGAGAATAAATTCATTAGCTCAGTGAGAATGCCAGAGTAACATCTGGCTTTGAATCGTTCAGCCTTTTCTACCAGGAGTGAGGAACCAAATTCCAGATGTAAGTTATTGTAAATGTATTGAATTCATTCAGGAAAGGGGGCTACAACATTCACACTAAACACACATCTCACACTCATACAAGAGCTAACAAATTAAAGATGGTTAAATGGTAAGGATTATAAGGATGATATATTTTACCAATGCGCGGCCAGAAGACCAGATCAGAAAGAAAAGTGCAGGGAAAACTGGACAGATGGGTATTTACAGAGATTGAACGTGACTCTTCCTAAGACAATGTGATTATGACAGCACAGACAGTTGCAAAACAGACCTGTCCTGGGAAAGGATTCAAACTTTGCTTTCGACATAGTTGAATTTTGGGATGGTTGATGTGGGGAGACTTAAAAATCGAATGCGAAAGACTTTTCTTTTTACTCCCCACGTCAACATCATGGGCAGATTGGACATGTTCTTGGTCTGGCAAAGTTATGCCCTAGAGTAACAGAGGTAATGTGTATTCAAATTTCACTTCAGACCATAAATCTGTATGTATGAAATTAAACATAGGAGCTCGAAATTATAATGGAGATTAAATTCTAGTTCTATTGCTTGACGAAAAAATTCTTAGGAAGCAAAATCGAACTGGATAATTATTTCTGTGAAAATATGAATAAGGAAACCTCAATTGATTATGTGTGGGAAACTTCTAAAGCGCTATAAGAGGTTTTTTATTAAGAAAGGGGCAGAACGCAAGAAACAGAAGGATAAAAAAGTCTCTTCATTTACAACTCCAGATTAAAGAGATAATTCCTCAGATATTTTCATTTCCACAATCACTAAGCAATTCTCTCTTTAATGGGAGTTGTAATGAAGAATTTTTTATCCTTCTGTTTCTTGCGTTCTGCCCCTTTCTTAATAAAAACCTCTTATAGCAGCTGTTAGAAGTTTCCCAAACATAATCATGAGGTTTCCTTATTCAATTTTCACAGAAATAATTATCCAGTTCGATTTCGCTTAGCTTAAGAATTTGTCAGCAGCAATAGACTAGAATTTAATCTCCAATTATATTCGAGCTCCTATGTTTAATTTATACATACAGATTTATGGTCTGAAGTGAAATTTGAACACATAGTTACCTCTGTTACTCTAGGGCATAACTTTGCCGAGACACAAGAACATGTCCATCCACCCATGATTTAGGACGGGGGAGTAAAAAGAAAAGTCTTTTGCATTGGATTTTTAAGTCTACCACACATCAACCAATCCACAAAATTCAACTATTCGAAAGCAAAGTTGAATCATTTCCCAGGACAGGTTCTGTTTTGCAACTGTCTGTGCTGTCATAATCACATTGTCATTAGGAAAAGAGTCATCAGTTCAAATCTCTGTACTCTCATTGCCCAAGCGTTCATGGCCGACAGCCCCTTCAGTACAATTGCACAAAGCATAGTTTTAGCACCTCTAGAAGTAAACAACTCAAGAGATAAGACACTTCCACCTCTTATGTCATGTCTGTATGGTTCCTTTCTTTCCCCCGGAGACTGTTTCTCCTCATTTACTCAACCATCTACTCACCCACTTGAGGTTTCTGCTTTCTTTCTAATGACAAGATGCTAAAATGAAACCAGAGAAATAATAATATAATATTTAATATTTATTTTATTTATACCCTGCTTCTTCAGCCAAAAAGCTATCAGAGCGGCTTACAAATTGTTTAATAGACATTTTCTGTGCCCTCGGCATTACAGTCTAAAGAGACAAGACACAAAGGAGAAGGAAATGGCAGTGAAAAGGAACGAAATTCCATCCTTGGTTCCAGGAAGTGACTCCTGATTTTAAAGTCCCAACTATGACATTTTCTTTGGTCAGAAACAAGAGAAGACAATCTAGCAGGCACCTTTAAGGGTACGGGGGTTATTTTAGTGTGAGCTTTTAAACACTGGATCAATCTTCAAAGCTTGAAGTTTTTTTAACCAGTACTGTTTTAGATTTGTTTGTTAGCTGCTTTGAGCCCCTATAGTACAAGAAAGGTGGGATAATAAAATAAATAAATGTGTTTTTTAGAGTTCTTTCCCTTTGCCTTCCCCCTGTTTCTGTCCCAGTAATGCCCCTGCTGATCCCCAGTCAACCCTGACTCAAACATCCATATTGAAAGAAACCACGTAATGTAGCTTCAAGATGCTCTTCTCCAGCAAGATGCTAGGATCCCAAAGAGATCCAGAGGACTGAGCCAGGGAGGTTTTGCAATCCATAGGCAGAGAGATCACTCCTTTGAAGTGTAATCGATTGGAGTTCAGTAATCGGAAAGAGATATCTGACACAAATTGAGAATCAAGGGACATCCTGGATGACCTGCCACCTCTTTGTGTCCATCCTGCCATTATACCTACCTTTTATGCCCAGTTTCATTAAAGGGTTTTTTTACTCTTTCTGTCCATGGAAACTTCCACCCCAAGGTCCCAGGATTTTCCCACAAGTGAAAGGTATAAGAAGGAGCAGTTGTTCTTTGTTTCAGTTCTTTTGGTGAAGCAAGTGGCTGTACTCTTGGATTTCATTCAAGACTCCCAGGTTGCTGGTTTCTTTCTAGGCCACAATCAGAGTCCATTTTTCCCTGCACTTTTCCTTCTGATCCGGTCCCGTCTGCAGCTGCATTGTTAACATATAATTCCTGATAATCCTTACCATTTAACCTATACTTTATTGTGTAGCTCTTGTATGAGTTGTGAGAGTGTTGTTTAGTGTGAATGTTGTAGCCCCTTTCCTGAATGCAATTCATACATTTACAATAACCTTACATTCTGCAATTTGGTTCCTCACTCCTGGAGAAAAGGCTGAACGATTCAAAGCCAGATGGTTTTCTCTGGCTTCTCACTGAGCTAATGAATTTATCTCCTATAAACATTAATTTGGAGCAAGTTAGGGAACAATCTTAATATGAGAGTCAAATGTTTGACAAGTGACATAGATGTTCAATGAAGTTTACTAACTACACATATACATATAACAACAAATTGATTTCTAAATTTTACAAATAACCTATAGTTGTTGTTGCTGTGTGTCTCAATTTGTTCTGATTTATGGCATGGTAAGCTGAATCTTCAGAAGGATTCTGAGGCTGGCAGTATTTGAAGCGCCAACATCACCCAGTGGGTTTCTATGGCTGATCAGGGATTTGAACTTGATCGGGAGAGTTGTAGTACCAACCCAACCACTACATCACTCTCGATCTCAAACAGTATTCTTTGCCACTAACTCTGGGAACTCATAAAAAGGCCCGAAAAACCCACAAAAAACTATGTAGATTAAAGCACTATGATTCCACTTTAACCACAATGCTTCCTCCCATAGAATCCTGGGACTGGCTGTTTTCTAAGCCAGGGCACTCTTCTGCCTCTCGCAACTTACAAATCCCAGGATTGCATAGGATGGAACCAGTGCATTTAACAGTGGACCAAGCTGTATAGGGCTGGTCGGTCATATGTCATCACTTGAACGGTGCCGGGACAATGGGCAGCACATCAGAGTGAAAAAGGGAGTTGCTGCTTCTTGTAACCGGTCCAGACTGTTGACTACTGTCTCGTGGGGCTGGTGAAGGGGAGCAGTAAGGATTGCTGGAGGTGGAGACAACCTCCCACCCACAACCATATCCAACATTTCTCCAACTCAGAGGATAAATTGCAATCCCACACCTTCCTCAGTACATCGTAGCCTCCTCCTCCTGTGAAGTCAGACCTGTGAGAGTAAGATGAATGCATTTCTGCGTGCTTGGCTTCTCTACCTACTTTTCTGCTCTGAGGGTGGAGTAAGTAACGGCAAAAAAGAAAGGAGACAGAAAAGGGGTGCTAGAGAGGTAGCCAATGTGTCCATTCTGGACAAAAGAAATCAGAAGTTCATTCTCATTGTCAGGAATGTCTTACCAAAGGCAGAAGGACATCTGTTTCTTCATTCCTTTTACACGTCTAAGTATAAACATTGTGCATTGTGTATTATCTGAGTCCAAATGACCTATCCTGTCATTTAAGTTTCCTTACCCCTAATATTGCTATATTAATGCATTCTATTTCCTTTTTTACTAGGCCCACTTTCCCTTGGCCTAGGTTTCTCACATTCCATGTTCATGTAATATGTGTAGTGCTGCTTCAAATCATAGAACCATAGAACATAGAATCATAGCGTTGGAAGAGACACTAGGGCCATCCAGTCCAACCCCCTGCCATGCAGGAATCCAAATCAAAGCATCCCTGACAGATGGCCATCCACCTCTGTTTAAAGACCTCCAAGGAAGGAGACTCATAACCCTTCGAGGAAGTGCATTCCACTGTCGAACAGCCTACTGTCAGGAAGTTTCCTCCTAATGTTCAGGTGGAAGCTCTTTTCCTGTAGCTTGCATCCACGGCTTGCCGATCCTGTTTCTCTGGAGCAGCAGAAAACAAGCTTGCTCCTCCTCAATATGACATCCTTTCAAATATTTAAACAGGGCTATCATATCACATCTTAACTTCTTTTCTCCAGGCTAAACATCCCCAGCGTCCCTGAGTCTGTCCTCATAGAGAATGGTTTCCAGACCTTCACTTTTTTGTCGCCCTCCCTTTGGACACGCTCCAGTTTCTCAATGTCCTTTCTGAATTGTGGCGCAAGAACTGGACACAATATTCCAAAGCAGAATACAGTGGCACTATTACTTCTCTTGATCTAGACACTATACTCTATGATGCAGCCAAAATACATTGGCCTTTTTAGCTGCCGCATCACACTGTTCACTCATGTTCAACTTGTGGTCTATTTGGACTCCTAGATCCTTCACACGTAGTTTCTTTCAGCCAGTGTCACCACTCCTTATTGTGCATTTTATTTTTTTCCGCCCTAGTGCAATACCTTACATTTCTCCGTTTGAATTTCATGTTGTTAGCTTTGGCCCAGCTTTCTAGTCTATTCAGGTCATTTTGAATCTTGATCCTGTCCTCTGGGGTATTAGCTATTCCCCCTATTTGGTATCATCTGCAAATTTGATAAGTTGCTCCCAATTCTGTCATCCAGGTCATTGAAAAGATGTTGAAATAGCATGGGCCCAGGACAGAGCCCTTGGGACCCCACTGGTCACTTCTCCTCCAGGATGAAAAGGAGCCATTGTTGAGGCACCCTTTGGGTTCGGCCGGTCAACCAATTACAGATCCATTTAACAGTAGTGATTGGAGAAACCCATATTTTCTCCTCCGTCAGAGAAACTTTGAGGAGAATTTTTTAAAAAAATATTCTTCCCACCAAATCTCCCTTTCAAAAGGTGATTTCTTCCTCCTTTTCAGCACAGCCAGCGAAATATTTTTCACAGATTTTCTCTGAATGACAATAAAAGACAAGGCGAATAATTATGCTAATTACTTGCATTTCAAAGTGTGTCTTGGCCAAGGTGGGCATCCAAACTCTGACCCCCTTTCCCCATGACCTCTTGGAAACATGACTGTTTTTGTGTTTGTGACTTTGGAGGACTCTCCTGGAATGCAAGGCTGTTGGGGGGGGGGCAGTGCCTCCCTTCGAGGCTGAGAGAGTGTGTCTTGGCAAGGTGGGCATCCAACCTGACCTCCCTTTCCCCATGACCTCTGGAAGCATGACGGTTTTGTGGTGTTGTGACTTTGGAGGACTCTCCTGGCATGCAAGGCTTTGTTGGGGGGGGCAGTGCTCCCTTCGAGGCTGAGAGAGTGTGTCTTGGCCAAGGTGGGCATCCAAACCCTGGCTGTCCTTCCCCATGACCTCTTGGAAACGTGGCTGTTTTGTGTGGTGTGACTGTGGAGGACTCTCTGGATGCAAGGCTTGTTGGGGGCAGTACCCTCTTCGAGGCTGTAGAGTGTGTCTTGGCCAAGGTGGGCATCCAAACTCTGACCTCCCTTCCCCATGACTCTTGGAAACATGATTGTTTTTTTGTGTTGTGACTTTGGAGGACTCTCCTGGCATGCAAGGCTTGTTGGGGGGGGCAGTGCCTTCCTCGAGGCTGTGAGAGTGTGTCTTGCCAAGGTGGGCATCCAAACTCTGACCCCCTTTCCCCCTGACCTCTGGAAACATGACTGTTTTTTGTGTGTTGTGACTTTGGAGGACCTTCGGGCATGCAAGGCTTGTTGGGGGGTGGCCAGTGCCCCCTCGAGGCGGTGAGAGTGGTTCTTGGCCAAGGGGGGCATCCAAACCCTGGGCTCCTTTCCCCATGACTCTTGGAAGCATGACGGTTTTTGTGTGTGTTTTGTGACTTTGGAGGACTCCCTGGCATGCAAGGCTTGTTGGGGGGGGCAGTGCCTCCCTTCGAGGCTAGAGAGTGTGTCTGGCCAAGGTGGGCATCCAAACCCTGGGATAAAGAAAATAAAAAACAACAACAACAACAATACTGGGTATTGTAGTTTTGTGAGACATTTAGCCTTCTTTGTCAGAGAGCACTGGTGGCACAACATACTGCAAATCCAGGATTTCCATAGCATTAAAGTATTGTCGAACTGGATTATTCTGAAAAACTCCAAAACCAAAATACATCTAGCCTCAGCATTTTGGGTAAGGGATATTATCATCATCATCAATCATCATCATCATCATCATTGCATGACCTTAGCACACCATGGGAGAGGTGCAGAGAGAAGAGAGCATGTCATGCCCCTCTGAGGCTGAGAGAATGTGACCTCACAAAGAAATGTGGGAGAATGAGGATCTGCTGAACTTTTTCCCCTTGCCATTCTTCGCTTTTCCTTTTGTCTCTTGTCCCTTTAGACTGCAAGCCTGAGGGCAGGAAATATCTAGTAATTTGTAATGCTGCTGATGCCTTTTGGCTGAAGAGCTGGGCATAATTATTATATTATTTGACATCCCCTTTGACATCCCCACCTCCTTCTTCTCTTTTGTGAGAATTTGAATGGCAGAGCATGATGTAAAGTGGAGAAGGCTCCCTCCTTTTGTCTGTTTGTTTTTCACACAACAAAGGAAATAGCCCCTGGTAAAGCCAGGATGATATAAGCTTTTCTTATGCAAAATACCCAAACTGGAGGTCGAATTTGTCCTCAAAATTCTTTCTCTCTTCCTTCATTTTGAAATTATTAAAAATAAAACTCTTACTCATTGATAGAGAATTACTCAGAATTTCTCCTCTCTAACATGTTATAGAATTTGCGAAATTGGCATTTTTCTCCTAATTTTCGAATTTTGGAGATATTCTTACTCCCTATGTAACAGTCTTTGTCTAGCCAATTTTACAGGCGTGTTGCAAGAGGTCATGGGGAACCTTGTCAAAGGCCTTAATGAAATCAAGATAACTATATCCACAGAATTCCCTTCATCTAACAAGCTGGTAATTTTATCAAGAAAGAGATAAGATGTGTCTGGCATGATTGTTCTCTGAAACCCATGTTGACTTTTTGTGATTATGGCATTGCCTTCTAGATGTTCACAGACTCTCTGTTTAATGATCTGCTCCAGAATCTTCCAGTACTGATGTCAGACTAACTGGACGATAATTGTTGGGATCCTCTTTTTTCCCCTTTTTGAAGATGGGGACAACGTTTGCCCTCCTCCAGTCTGCTGGGATCTCTCCTGTCTCCCAGGAGTTTTCAAATATGATTGCCAATAGCTCCGAATTACTTTTGTCAGTTCTTGTAATACCCTTGGAGTAGTTCATCTGGTCCGGAGACTTAAATTCATTTAGATTAACAAGGTGTTCCTCTACTAATCTCTTTACTTATTCTGTGCGAAATTCCCTATTCTGTCCTCTGCTCCATTATCCTCAGGTTGAGCACCCTTGCCTTTCTGAGAAGACCTGAGGCAAAGAAGGTGTTGAGTAATTCTGCCTTTTCTTCTCTGTCTTCGGTTAGCATTTTGCCATCTTCTCCACGCAGTGGCCCTACCGTTCTCTTCTCTTCCTTTTGGCGGACAACCAAAAAAACCCTTTTTATTGTTCTTAACCGCTCTAGCAAGCCTGAGTTCATTCTGCGCTTTAGCTTTTCTGACTATACCCTACACATGCCTGCTATTTCTTTGAATTCCTTTTTCGTGATTTCCCCTTTTCCATTTCTTATACATTTTTCCGTTTCAAACTAGCTCGGTTGAAAGCCTTAGTCTACATCCTGGTTTCTTGAAGCACCTCCCGTTTTTCTTTCTCACTGGAACTGTTTGAAATTGTGCCTTCAGTATCTCCCTTTGAGAAAGTCCCATCCGTCCTGACTCCTTTATCTTTTAGTATTTCTGACCATGGATCGCCCTCAACTTCTCTAAGTTTACTGAAATCCGCTCTCCTAAAGTCAGGATGCGTGTTGACTCTGCTGGCTTCTCTCTTTCCACTGTATACAAACTCCAGGAGACATGGTCACTTCCACTAATGACCACCACTTGCACCCCATAACCAAGTCTACCTTGTTGGTTAGGATCAGATGTAAAATAGCTGACCCCCTTGTTGCCTCTTCCACCTTTGGACCATCAAATTGTCTTCCAGGCAAGTGAGGAATTTGCTAGACCTTGAGGATTTTGCTGAGTTTGACTTCCAGCAAATATCAGGATAGTTGAAGTCGCCCATCACTACTACACTCTCTCTTTTCTGACTGGTGGGTCATCTGTTTCTAGAAAGATATCATCCATTCCTCAGTCTGAGGAATGTGGGTTGCATCCATTGTTTCTGTGTGGGTCTGTCATGTGGGTTGCATCCATTGTTCTGTGTTCAGACTCTGGAGGGCAGAGAAAACAAGCTTGCCCATCCTCAATGTGACACTCCTTAAAATACTTAAATAGGGCTATCATATCACCTCTTACCCTCTCGTTCTCTAGCTAAACATAACCCGCTCTCCTAATCCTCCTCCTCATAGGGCTGGTTTCCAGACATGTTCACTATTTTTAGTCACTCTCCTTTGGACACGCTCGAGCCTGTCAACGTCCTTTTTGAATTGTGGTGTCCAGAACTGGACAAAGTATTCCAAGTGAGGCCTGACCACAGCAAAATAAAGTGGCAGTATTACTTCTCTAGATTTAAACGCTATACTTCTATTGATGTAGCCTAGAATCGCATTGTCCTTTTTTGCTGCCATATTACACTGTTGACTCATGTTCAACTTGTGATTTTCTACAACTCCTAGTTTCCTTTCACATGTAGTCTCATTAAGCCAGGTTTCCCCCATCCTATATCTATGCATTTCACTTTTCATCCTAAGTGTAGTACCTCAACTTCCTCCCGGCTGAAGTTCATTTTCTTAGCTTTGGACCAATTTTTTAATCTATTAAGGTCATTTTGAATTTTGATCCTCTCCTCTGCCGTATTAGCTACTCTTCTTAATTTGATATCATCTGCAAATTTGATAAGCATGCCCTCTATTTTTTTCATCCAACTCATTGATAAAGATTTTGAATAGCACTGGGCCCAGAACAAAGCCCCGTAGGACCCCACTGGTCACTTCTTTCCAGGATGAAGAGGAGCCATTGCTGAACACCCTTTGGGTTCAGCCAGTCAACTACTCAATGTTGAGTAGTTCTGCCCTGCCTCTGTCCCCTGTTTGAATTTCTCCATCTTCTCAACATAGTGGTCCTACCATTTTGTTTTTCTTCCTTTTGATACAAACATACCTCAAAAAAGTCCAATTAATAATAATAATATAATAATAATAAATTTTTATTTCTATTTCACGCCTCTCCCTATGGATCGAGGGGGGGTTATAGCAATTAGCAACGATAAAAACATGTCAAATACATGACATAAAATACATTGCTATCAATACAGTATAATACTATACAGTTGTTCAGCTCTCCATGAAAGCATGCAATGCTGACCGGGTAAGATATATTACAGCAGGTTAGGTGGATAGGCTCGCCGGAAGAGATCCGTCTTCAGTGCTTTCTTAAAAGCGTCCAGGACGGTAATATGACAGATCTCTTCTGGCAGATAGTTCCACAACTTGGGAGCCACAGCAGAAAACGCTCTGTGGGACGTGGTTACTAGCCTGGTATTTATGTAGTCTAGTGATTTCTTCCCAGATATTCTGAGCATGCAGAGCGGATTGTGTAGGGATAGGCATTCCCTCAAGTAACTCAGGTCCAAGCCGTTTAAGGCTTTAATAATAATAATTAATAATTTGTTTTATTTATATACCGCGATTCCAAAGATCATAGCGGTGAACAGCAAGTAAGCTAATTAGCAAGTAAGCTAATTTGCCCCCAACAGTCTGGGTACTCATTTTAGCGACCTCAGAAGGATGCAAGCCTGAGTCGAGCTTGGGCCCTTTTGCTGGTCTTGAACTCGCAACCTTGTGGTCTTGAGTGAATGGCTGCAGTACAGGCATTTAACCACTGCGCCACCAGGGCTCCTGGTGTAATAACCAAGGTAATAACCAACACTTTGTATTGCGCCCGGAAACTGATCGGCAGCAAGTGCAGAGATTTTAATATTGGTGTTATGTGGTCAAGCCTAGATGCTCCGGTGACCAATCTGGCTGCTGCATTTTGAATTAATTGAAGTTTCCAAACTTGGTACAAAGATAGCCCCACGTAAAGGACGTTACAGAAATCTAAACGATAGAGTAGCAGTGCAAGTACCAAGGCTTCAAGGTCCTTTCGGTCCAGATAAGGGTGCAGTTGATGTATCAACCGAAGTTGATACCAAGCACTCCTAGCCATTACATCTACTTGAGATGACAACTGCAGAGACGGATCTAGGAGTACTCCCAAACTACGCACTTTGTCCTTTTGGGGAAGTGTGATCCCATCCAGGACAGGTTGATAAAATTCCTTGCCTGGGCCTAGGGATCCTATCGCTAGTACCTCCATTTTCTCTAGATTCAACCTGAGTTTGTTTTCCCTCATCCATACCATTACCGACTCGAGGCAGGCATTTAGAGCAGAGATGCCATCCTTGGTCACAACAGGGGACGGAGGCATAAAGAAATAAATTTGGGTGTCATCAGCATACTGATAACACCGCGCCCCATGCCTCCAGATGATCTCTCCCAGTGGCTTCATGTAAATGTTAAATAGTGTGGGGGACAGGATGGTCCTACCATTTTGTTTTTCTTCCTTTTGATACGAACATACCCAAAAAAGTCCTTTTTATTTGTTCTTAACCCCACTACGAAGCCTGAGCCCATTCTGAACTTTAGCTTTTCTGACTTTACCCCTACACATGCTCACTGTCCATTTGAATTCCCCCTTTGGTGATTCTCTCTTTTATTCCATTTCTTATACATGCCCCATTTAAAACTTAGCTCAGTTGAACGTTCCTTAGTCATCCATCCTGGTTTCTTGAGACATCTCCCATTTTTCTTCCACATTGGAACAGTTTGAAATTGTGGCTTCATATCTCTTTTTGAGAAACTCTCATCCATCCTGAACTCCCTTCTCTTTTAGTATTCCTCACCATGGGATTGGCCCCGGTATTACCCTAAGTTTACTGAAATCCGATTTCCTAAAGTCTAGAATACATGTCTGACAGAAGTGACTCACAGTTTAAAAAATAAAATAAAAATTCACTCCATCAAAATGGCTGCCCCAAACCAGCTTTCTTTCTTCTCTCTGTGCAGGAACTGGAATTTTGCTTGTGATGAGGGCTGAGTTTTAATAGATCACAGCGAGGGAGCTGCTCTGCCACATATGAAATCCTGCCCCAGAATCAGGTCATCTATGAGCAATTTAGCAGCATGTTCCCTGTGAACATGCCCTGCGCTACAACACATTCAATGTATTGTGATTTGATGTGATGTATTTATGATTTGTTTCTAATTTTGACACCCCTAAGATGAATTTGTCAGCATGATTTGTTGGGAAAGGGTTTACCTTTGTCTTCCTCTGAGGCTGAGAGAGTGTGACTTGTCCACGGTTGCCCAGTGGGTTTCCATGTCCAAGTGAGGATTTGAATCTTGATCTCCAGGAATTGTAATACAAACCACTGTCCCATGCTGGCTCTCTCATCTATACAGACAGACAGACAGACAGACAGACACACACACACACACACTACATACATAAACATACATACAGAGGGAGAGAAGGGGGTGTCTAAATTTAGATACCTAGAGGCAGCCACTTTATGGCATCAGAAAGTATCCCAGGAAGGAAAGAAGAAAGGAGCACATTTCCTTCTTCATAGAAAATGTCTGTCACAAATATTGATTGGAAACTGGGGATATGAATGAAGAAATTCTATCCCAATAGTTGTAATACTGTAGAATGTGGCCTCCAATCCATACATGACAAACATAGTTCTTAATTTTTTCTGACCCAGTATTGCATAAAATAAAGCATAAAACATATACTGTTCTTTCTGGTTTTTCAGGCTATGTGGCCATGTTCTCTGAAGATGCCAGCCACAGATGCTGGCGAAACCTCAAGAAGAAACTTTTCTAGAAGATGGCCACATAGCCCGGAAAACACAAAAAGAACTATGGATGCCAGCCATGAAAGCCTTCGACGTCACATAGGAAATATATCATTGGATGTTCTTGGGTACCTACAGTGATATTCTTCTCTTTTTTCCAGTCCAGGGCCTCTGGTGCCGGGAGGAATCGCATCTTAATACATTGATCAAGACAGATTGTTATGCTTGTGGGATTGAGCAATGCTATCAGCTGGGATATTACAATAGTAAGTTTCCTACTTACTTACTTAAGTTAAATTACTAACTTAAGTTACTGACTTAAGTTCCAGGTAGCCCAGAATGAATGGGTGGATCATAACGTTGGCTCCCTTCCTTCCCTTCCCTTCCCTTCCCTTGCACTCCCTTAACCCCCATATTTCCCTGTTGATCTTATTACTTCTCTCAAAGAGGGATGGTGCTCTCCTTTCACATATTTGATCTTTTCCACACAGGTGGCATACTAAATTTTTGGGAGAATGGGTGCATCACTGAAGGTATGAAATGCAACCAGACAGTAAAAGAATTAAGTCCGCTGTCCAAGGTTTTCAAGATGGAGATTTGGAGAGACGTAAAGACCACTTGCTGCAACTACCGTAATGACTGTAATGCTGGACCTCCATCCGAATTCCTTTAACTCTTAACCTAGTTTTTTAGAAGTCGCTAAAGGAGACATATGAAAGACTGGATCTAACACTAACTTATCTGACACATCCAGCCTTTCCCCAGAGAAACTCATTGATCTGTTCCTTATGTACTCTTAAGTTTCCAGACATGTTTAACTCTTCCACCAACTCACTTCTGCTACATTTTCATGCTTGATTGTTCAAGTAAAATGGCAATAGAGACATTAATAAATATGTCTTCTGATACACGTTGTCTGTGCTTAAATACACATTCTCCATTATTAGTCCAAATGACTTCTTGAAACTGTTGCTTGTACCAGTTGGGGCAAACAGACTGCTATGAAATGTTGGTGTGATGGCACTACCCCTTTGAAAGCCATCAGGGCACCATAGCAACCATACACCACAGCCAAACTCTGGCCAGCCACCTCTCCTGTTTGAGACAGAAAAGAGACTCCCCTTTGCTGCTGGAGCCAGCTTTTTGCCAGCTTTGGGGTGAGTGACATCTAAATGCTATGCCCTGAAGCAGAAGAGAAGCCAGCCAGCATGTAATCACCAGTGTGGCTTCTTTCTGGCTTGGTGGCTTGGTGTGTCTAAATGCCATGCCCCCAAGCTGGCATACAGCCGGACGTTTGAGGCCACATGTTTTGCCCCTTTGTCTTCCTTTGAATCTCTTGTCAATATTCAGCCTCTGATTTGTCAAGACTTTGGTTCACATTTGATACACTCATCTCCTAAAAACTAAAAGAGAGCTACTTTCCAAAGCAAACTCTGGATCCTTTCCTATCCAGATTGCCATAGCAGTATCATTCTGGTGGACTGGATAGGTATCTTTTGAGATTCCTTACAACTCTGTGAATCCATAAAGACGAAAAAGATTATCACACTGACAAAAAACCCAACTGCTCCCCAATGGGATACAGCCAGGTTGCAGGCTGCTGCCGGGTTCTCACATACCTAATTCATCTCTGATGCTACCGGGCGAGCGCAACCTGGCTCCCAGATGGTCTTAGCCCACCGCTTTTCAAAAAATGGGAGCCTTCCGTGTTTGCAGATCAGCCAGCTCAGCATGGCTGGGAGCCAGGATGCAGAGCACTCCGCCCCCCCAAATGCATTGGTAGTGAATTAGGTATGATGGGACTCACCAACAACACGCAACCTGGCTGTGTCCCTCTGGGAGCAGTTGGGTTTTTTGTCTGTGTGATTATTTCCTATGAGTGTCTTATGTCTTTCCTTCCCTTTTCCTCTTTCTCCCCTTCTCTGTCCCTTCAACTTTTTCCATTCCTCAGCCCCAGTGGAGACCAGGGTTCAAATGCCTGGTGGGCCATCAAAACCTACTAGTGATGTTGGGCAAATTTGTGCAAGAAAACCCTTTTCTTCAAAATATAGAAATGCGTTTCGACAAGAGTCTTCCTCAGGGGTAAGCAAAGCAAAACAAATGGGAATTGTTGGGATGTAGAGTCCCAAGGAAAATGTACAATGTGGGTTTAATAGTAACCAGACCTTAAAGGGTTACTGTGAGCCATAATGATTGGCACTTAAACAGGAAATGGCATCAAAAGATATTCAACCAGTGCTGTAAAGTACTGTAGGATGCCGCCAGTCAGAAAAGCCATCAGGGAGGGTGGCTGGATCCTCTGTGACACAGAGGGAGAGGCTCACGGAGCCTTTTAGTGTGGATGGTGGATGGTGTCGATGTAAATATTGTTGTACAGTGGAACTTTTCTAAGAATAAAGCCTCATCTGAGAGAAGTGTACAGTGTCTCTTTGCTCACTGAGAAAGGGAGAGGTGTTTCTCCAGGTCACAAGCTGCTGACTCAAGTCACGAAGGTGGAAAATTCCGTGCCAAATGTTGACGTGTAGCCCACGCGTGTGCAACATCAAAGGGTTAACAGGAATATCATGAGTTAGTATATAATTCACATATAGACAGACCATATTGTAAAATATAATCAGACAAGGAACCCGTAATAGCAGCAAAACAATTATCCTATTGCCAGAGAGTCACCCAGTATAAATAGGATAAATCTAGTTTTTAATAATTCCTGTAGAAAACATAGATAAATTATATGTTTTTATAAGCCTGGTTTATCCGACCTACTTATATTTACAGTGACCCTAATGCAAGGCATTATAACAACTCCTCCAGCACCACATTTCAAATTACTTGGGTTTTTTCCCATCAGCTTTCTTCAGTGTCTTCTTTCACACGCATATGGAGAAATCAGAAATACTGTGCTGCGAATTATCCTGACTTTCGTATTCAATGATATAAACATTACCAGTGGTGTCACTGGGTTGGTGTCACTTAGTGCAGTAAGTCATGGTGACCCCCCCCCCATTCACTTCCTCCCATTTCACACCATACAGAAACCCTAGTAATGTTTTTTTCTCACTAATGTTACTCGTAAATTGTAATTCCCATATGCCATGTATGTATGATTGTGTGCTAAAGGTGTGACATGAACAACTAGCACAATTAAAATTACACCTTCAAATTACAATCATGTGCACTCTCTAAATGCATTTATATGCACATAGTGAAGATCTGGTTAAAATGTGATGTTTTTAAAGAATTTTAAAAGAATTTTTTAAAAATCAAAATCTTATTTTTAAAAAATTAAAATTTAACATTTTGAATTTTAAAAAATTTGAGGCTTCTCCTTTCTCCTCCCAGTGATCTTCACCCCACTCCCCCCATCTCTGAAAGCATTTAAAGGAAGCAGGTGAATGCCACAGACCCTTTCTGTCAAAAGGTAGGTGTTTGAGGGCAGTGGTGTCACCCATCT
>NC_056523.1:16949633-16952806 GCF_019175285.1 Sceloporus undulatus
ATTATTATTATTATTATTATTATTATTATTATTATTATTATTATTATATAGCAAAGCCTTTGATTGTGTAGAACATTAAAAACTACGGCTCTCTGTTAAATAAATGCATGTGCCACACAATATTTGATTATCCTAATGTGTAACCTGTACTCGGGGCAAGACGGCATGGTCAAGAAAAAACATGGAGAAACAAAATGGTTTCCCATTGGCAAGCAGGTCAGGTAAGGCTGCATTTTATCACGTATCTGTTTAACTTGTAACCTGTTTAACATGATGCTCCAAAGGGCAACGGCAGATCTCAAAGAAGAAGACAGCATTTATATACGCTACCATACTGATGGTAGCCTGTTTAACTTTAGCTGCCTGAGGGCCCGCACTAAGATTCTAAACTATCTAGTCTGTGAGCTGCTTTTTGCTGACGATGCTGCCTTCGTTGCCCATACAGAAGCAGCTCTGCAGCGCCAAACATCTTGCTTTGCTACAGCTGCAGAGCTCTTTGGACTGGAAGTCAGTCTGAAGAAAACGGAAGTTCTTTACCAGCCGGCACCACAGGAAGAACACTACCATCCCCACATCACCGTAGGCACATCTGTGCTTAAGTCCGTCCAGCAGTTCACCTGCCTGGGAAGCATCATCTCCTCAGACGCCAAGATTGATAAAGAGATCGATCACAGACTGGCAAAGGCATATAGTGCATTCGGAAGGCTTCACAAAAGAGTCTGGAGTAACAAACACTTGAGGCGAAGCACAAAAATCAGTGTGTATAGAGCCATTGTACTGTCTATTCTCCTCTATGGGTCTGAAACATGGGTCACCTATCGCCAACACCTACGACTCCTTGAATGCTTTCATCAGTGCTGTTTACTCACAATTCTAAATATACACTGGACTGACTATGTGACAAATGTTTCTGTCCTTGAGCAAGCAGGGATCACCAGCATTGAGGCCATGCTATTGAGGACGCAGCTGCGCTGGGCAGGACACGTTTCTAGGATGAAGGACCATCGCCTCCCAAAAATAGTATTCTATGGGTCAGCGTAAGAGGGGTGCCCCAAAGAAGAGATACAAGTACTCCCTGAAACAACATCTCAGGCTTGGCCAAATTGACCACCAACAATGGTCCTCCCTGGCCTCGCATCGGGAGGCATGGAGACACACTATCCACGATGCTGCAGCCTTTTTCGAAAGCTCACGCCGAACAAGTCTCGAAGAGAAACGACAATGCAGAAAGAACTGCAACCCAGAAAAAATCACCCAAAGAGACTTTCCGCTGTGCTTTCTGCAACCGGACCTGTTTGTCCAGGATTGGCCTTTTTAGTCACCAACATGAGTCCTTCCTGAATCTTCGTTCGTGAAGCAAAGCCAGAGAGTTTAACTTGTATGCTGAATATACCATACTTAAAGGTGGATTAGATTCAGAGAAAGGAGGCATGAAAATTGGAAGGAGGAACATCAGCAATTTTAAGATATGCAGATGACACCATATTGCTAGCAGAAAAGAACAACGACTTGGAATGATAATTGGAAAAAGTCAAGGAAGAAAGTGCAAAGGCAGATTTGCAATTGAGGAAACAATTAAGAAAATTAAGAAAACAAAAATAAAAAGCAAAGATCATTTACATAACTGGCAATGAAGACATAGTAAATGATTTCCTATAACTCAGTTATCTATCAATATGGAGGCTGCTGTCAGGAAATCAAAAGAAGACTAGGACTTGGAAGGGCAGCTATGAAGGATCTAGACAAGATCCAGAAGTGTAAAGATATATCATTGAATACAGCAACAAACAGAGTATCTTTTATGTATTTCCTGGTGTTTATTGCTGGTATTTATTGCTGTATTACATTGCTAGGATTTTATAATAAAAATGCATCTATCATCTGGATATCAAGATATGAAGGATGGTAAAAAAATATAATGCAAACCAAGGAAATACAATGCAAACCTCTTTGAGGAAGTTCAGCGCATAGGCCTGTTAGCTCAACTTTATCCCCTCTGACTGGCAGCTGTTTTTCACAGTTTCAGGCAGCGATCTCTCATGATGCCTGCTATCTGATCTTTTTTTAAAACTGGAGAAATAGAAATGGGACTTGGGACCATTCTGTGCCTCATGAGGAACAGGCAGGATTGAAGATGCCCTTGGTTATGTCCCTGTAGCCAGACACAAAATGATTATAACACCACTCTGATGTCTGGAGAAACTCCAGACATCAGTGGTCCACTCAGTACAGTTATCACTTTGTTTCTGATCACAGATGCTTCTCCAATCCTGTTGACTCCCCATGAAGCACAGAATGGTTGTGGTGTGTCTGTGTGTGTGTGTCTGTGTGTGTGTGTGTGTTCAGCAGTTTTATGTTTGGTATGGTGGTGATGATAAATGTCTTGGAATCATAAAATCATTGAGTTGGAAGAGACCCCAAGGGTCATCCAGTCCAATCTGCTGAGCAGGAAGACACAATCAAAGCATCCCGACAGATGTCCATCCAGTCTCTCTTTAAAAATCTCCAAAAGAGAGTCCACCACACTCCAAGGCAGCATCTTTCACTGTTGAACAGCTCTTGCCATCAAGAAGTTTTTCCTAATGTTGAGGTGGCAACTCTTTCCCTGTAGTTTGAATCCATTGCCCCATGTCTTTGTCTCTGGCGTAGCAGAAAACAAGCTTGCTCCATCTCCAATATGATATCCCTTCAAATATTTAAGGAATATTTGGATATCCCTTCAATGGCTATTTTGTCACCTCTTAGCTTTCTTTTCCACATTACACTGAGCCATACAGGATTGCAGCCACAGTTTGACAATAATACAGTATTGTATTCTTCTTCTTCTTCTTCTTCTTCTTCTTCTTATTATTATTATTATTATTATTATTATTATTATTATTATTATTACCATCATCTTGTAATGCTGTTTTACTGTCAGTAACTCAACCTGTGACCTCTAGATATAGGGTAGGAGATAAATAATTAATAAATAAATATTTAAACAAATAAATACTGTATTAGCATATCAAAAATTTAATCATCTCCACCCAAGTAGCTTCACATATCAAACTTACTACCTGAGAGATCCATACCTTTGATGAGGTGCCACACTTGATGAATCCGGAACATTTTTAAAAAGCTATTATTATTATTATTATTATTATTATTATTATTATTATTATTATTATTAT
>NC_056523.1:16952906-16959597 GCF_019175285.1 Sceloporus undulatus
TTGGGGTCAAAGTGAATTCCACATACACTCCAAATTTATTAAAATCCATATGTGGTAACAATGTCTCTATGAGTTGTTTCTAACATGACACACCTAAAATGAACCTTTCAGCATGATTTCTTTGAAGAGAGTTTCCCTTTGTCTTCCTCTGAGACTGAGAGAATGTTACCCAGTGGATTTCCATGGCTAAGTGAGGATTTGAATCTTGGTCTCCAGGAATTGTAATCCAAACCACTGTCCCATGCTGGCTCTCTCATCTATACAGACAGACAGACAGATAGACAGACAGACAGGTACATACACACACTACACACATAAACATACATACACAGGGAGAGAAGGGGGTATATAATTTTAGATACCTAGAAACAGCCACTTTATGACAGCAGAAAGTGTCACAGGAAGGAAAGAACACAAAAGTGCAAATTTCCTTGTTATCCCTTATAGAAAAAGTCTGTCATAAATATTGATTGGAAAATGAGGACATGAATGAAGTAATCCTATCCAAATAGTTGTCATACTGTAGAATTTGGCCCCCAATCCATACATGACAAACACAGGTCTTAATGCTTTTCTGACCCCGTATTGTAGATAAAGCATAAAACAGGAAATATATTGTTGGATGTTCCTGGGTTATTCTTCTCTTTTTTTCCAGTCCAGGGCCTCTGGTGCCGGGAGGAATTACAACATAATGAATGGGTCAAGACAGATTGTTATGTTTGTGGGAATCAGCAATGCTACCAGAAAGGAATGTACATGAGTAAGTTACTTACTTAACTTAGGCGCGTTACAAACGGCCATAAGGGACGTCCTCAGGATGTCCTATTTTTAAAAAGCGGCGTCACTTCTTGATGCCCCCAAGCCTAATACGTCCTGAGGATGTACAAGATGGCGGCGCCCCATCTACATGGGGGATGCCATGATGGCGTCATGAACGTGCCGCCTCCAAACGAGGCGGCGCGGACGTGACGCCATCACACCGCACGAGGGAGCTTAGAGCACCCTTTACGCAGCGCAAGAAGGTGCTCTGTTTCGGAGCTCCTTCTTGTCTTTGCGTCGCTGGGCGCAGCCTTCAGACGGCTGCACCAGCGACGCAGAGGAGAAAGGAGCCAAGCAGCCCCTTTCTCCTCCTCCCCGCCACTGCGGGGTGTCCTTGGGGCTTGAAGCCCCAAGGACACCCCTTTCCAGGCTGCAGGGAACGGGCCTTTTGCCGCTTCCCCGCGGCCCGGAAGGCGGCGGATCGGGGCCTCAGCGGCTGCCGCTCACACCACTGAGGCCCCGATACACCGGGGAAAGGGGTGGGTACAGGCCGCCACTTTTCGGCGATCTGTAACCCGCCTTAATTTACTAATTTAAGTTACTGTCTTAAGTTCCAGGTAGCCCGGAATAAAAGGGTGGATCATAGAGTTGGCTCCCTTCCTTCCCTTCACTTGCACTCCCTTACCCCCATATTTCCCGGTTGATCTTATTGCTTCTCTCAAAGAGGGATGGTGCTCTCCTTTCATATATTTGATCTTTTCCACACAGATGGCAGACTATTTTATTGGGAGACTGGTTGCACCACTGAAGGTATGAAATGCAACCACACAATAAAAGAAATAACTACGGTGTCCGAGGAGTACGGTTTTGAGATTGTGCATGAAACAAAGACCACTTGCTGCAACAACCATGATGACTGTAATGCTGGATCTCCATACATATTCCTTTGACTCCTAACCTATTTTTTGAAGTCTCTAAAGGAGTCATATGAAAGGCTGGGTCTAACACTATCTGACACATCCAACCTTTCCCCAGAGAAACTCATTGATCTGTTCCTTATGTACTCGTAAGTTTCCAAACATGCTTAACTCTTCCACCAACTCACGTTTGCATAAAAGACAAGGAGTATAGAAACTTCCAAAATGCATTAAAAGTAAAAAGTATCAAAATATCCAAACACGTTTCGAGAAGTGTATTCCTCAATGGTAAGCAAAGCTAAAAAATGGGAATATAGTAGAGTTAGTATATAATTCACATATAGACGTACCATATTGTACAATAATAATCAGACAAATGTACCTGTAATAGCAGCAAAACAATTATCCTATTGCCGAAGAGTCATCCAGTGTAAGTAAGTAGGATAAATCAGGCTTATAATAATTCCTATAGAAAACATATATAAATGTATATGTTTATTATAAGCCTGATTTATCCTACTTACTGGTACTTATTCTTATCCCCGCCGAACTCTAGAGGTGTTTCAAATAAGAATTAATTTTATTAAAGGGGAATAAACACACACACTCATGCAAACAACCATGCAATTACACAAGGAGTAAAGAAATCAAAGGTGGGAGGTTAGAATAGATAAGAGGTTTCACTAACATTGATACATTACCTAAATGAATCTCAGCTCCAAGCACTGAGGACCAGGATGTAGAGAGAGGACTCAATACCCCCGTGGCATGTGGGGCTGGTGAGCATATTGGAACGCTTAGACAAGTCAACTGACAGTTTCTGCCTGCTACTAAACTGAGCTGAAGACCAGCTGGGCTACTGCCAATTTTTATACCAATAATATCACTTGGGGGTAGATACCAAGGGTTAAAAAGATTAGATGGTTTGGCATTGGTTTTCCAGATGAAGAATAAAGAAGAGAAACTGAATTGAATGAGAGAAACTGAATTGCTTTTCACAGACGCAAGAGGATTAGCGTACAGGATCGCCAATGCCTTGCTTACTTTAGAGCTTCCATCCTCAATTCCTTTGTCTAGCATTCCCCTTACCTCCTCTAGGTATGTTTTGCCTATCTTGATCCAATCTAGGTGAGGCCCAAGGCAACCCCTATTGCTAGCTCCTATGTACAGAGATCTACTTCAGCATCAGGGTGTCTACAGCAGGGGCATGGAAAGGTCACCCAGCCTGTGTGTTTTATTACAATTCTGAGATGAAATATAAGGGGCAAACCAGGGACCCAACATTTGGGGTATCATGTGGTGCAATGAAAACCCACCAAGTGATCTTGGGTGAATCATAGAATCATAGAGTTGGAAGAGTCTGCAAGGGCCATCCAGTCCAACCCCATTCTGCCATGAAGGAACTCTCAGTCAAAACATACTCGACTGATGGCCATCCAGCCTCTGTTTACAGACCTCCAGGGAAGGAGACTCCACTACACTCCGAGGAAGGAGTGTGTTCCACTGTCACGAAGTTCCTCCTAATGTTGAGGTGGAATCTCTTTTCCTGGAGCTTGCATCCATTGCTCCGGGTTCTGAATCACACACACTCAGCCCCCGAAAACCTGTGGCAGGCTCACCTTATGGTCACTATAAGTCAGAAATGACTTGAAGGCACACAATAACAGCAGCAACAATAACAACAATAACTTCACATGGGATATTTAATGACATTCAGCAGGCAATTTAGTGTAATGGCATACTTACGGATAGTAAAATTTTATTGAATATCCCATGTCATTTGCAACTAAATTTGGCTCTTATGTTAGGATGACCAAAAGGAGAAGGTGAAAGGCAAAGATCTCTAGCAACACATTTAAATCAAAGTAATTTGGTCTTAACTGTTTGGGTATCTCAATCCACTTCTTCAGAAGCACAGTGTTGAGGATATAAGAATATGGAGTTACCAAGTGGGTTAGTATCGCTTGGAAGAAGCCATACCTGCTGGTTCTTTAGCTGTCATGAGCAAAAAAATATGAAATGGGGTTTTACTAGTACTCCAAACATTGGACGTTATAACCTTTTGCGTAAATGTGAACATACAGCTGGATGCTGATCTTGGAGACCATGAAGTGTTACTCTGAGAATGTACAAGATCTAATTTGCCTTCATGGTTTTGGTGCAGTAAGAAAGACCAACAGATGTACAGAGGGTTAGGCTTAGAGGAGAATGGTATCAAACTAATACATCTGTTTTCATATGCCTTTTGCTAAATCTACACAAACAAGAGACCTTCTTTCTCCTTACATTCCTACTCGCACCCTCCGCTCTGGTAGTCAGGGTCTCCTGTCACAATGTAGGACTACCACTGCCCCCTCCCGAATTCGTCCCTTCTCGCTTGCTGCCCCTTACTCCTGGAACCTTCTTCCCCCACATGCACACCTCATCACTTCTCTGCCCAGTTTCAAAACTGAATTAAAGACTATATTGTTTAGAGAAGCATTCCCAGAGGTGAGCCCCTCTCTGACCCAGGAAGCCTCCTTCTAACCATCCATCAAGAAGCCAAGCCCTTCCTCCAGTCCATCTGCCTTGGTCCAGGCCTCGGAGGTGGAAAAGATCTGCTGGACCTGATCCTATTCCCCACCACCACTCCCTTCTCCTTTTGTGTCGTGTCTTTTAGATTGTAAGCCTGAGGGCAGGGAACCGTCTGACTAAAAAATTGATGTACAGCGCTGTGTAAACTTACAGCGCTTTATAAATAAAGGTTAATAATAATAATAATAAGTGTAATGAGTGCCTTCCTAAGAGGGTAATATAAAGCTTACTGTCAGTTTTGGCAAACATGAATGTGGTAATCTCACCACTGGCAATGTTAGGAGGTCTAGAAAGAGAAGAGTATAAAACTGCTATATGCTTCCTTGTTCCAGTGCCCCACTCCTATCACAGACTTTACTCTATGTAGAGGAAACCATGTACATGTAATAACACTTTGCCTTTACCTGAGCCAGTCCTGGGTCCTTTATCTCATTAGAGACTTGACAGGATTCAGAGCTTGGGCGAAACACAGGATTCAGGCTTTGCTGTGCCACTGAACTGGTGACGCAGTGGTTAAATGCCTGTACTGCAGCTACTCACTCAAAACCACAAGGTTGTGAGTTCAAGACCAGCAAAAGAGCTCAAGCTTGACTCAGACTTGCATCTTTCAGAGGAGGTCGCTAAAATGAGTACCCAGATTGTTGGGGGCAAATTAGCTTACAGTTGTAAACCGCTTAGACACTGCTTAGGTGGTATGAAGCGGTATATAAATGAAGCTTGTTTGGATTTGTTTTTCTGCATTTTTCTTTTATTTCATTATCCCAAACAACAATCCTCAATTCCATGCATCTCAGGAAGTGAACTGAAAACTCACACTAAAATAATCCTAAAATAATTTTAAAGGCACTGCTAGATGAATTTCCTTCCCCTGATTTTCTTTTTATGCTGCAATAGACTAGGAAGGTTTCTATTTCAAATTACCATTCTAAGAACTCCAAATTACTTGGAAGCTGAGCTTGGTGCTGAAAGTCTTGACTGCCTCCATCTAAAGTAATGCAATATAGCTGATTTTGTAAATTAATATAATCCCTTGTTTTGGGAATGGGGGCAAAATTAATTTTTCTAAAGAATTTGATCTTCCAGAACCTTATACCACTGACTTTGAGTTCATCTTTTCCAAAGCAAAAACATGACAAAGCCAGATTAGAAAATAAACATCAGTAGGCAGTCTGAAAATAGCAATATACTTGAATTTTGTTTCTTACTTTATGACCTGGAATGGATGGGCAGGAAAAAGAGGCACAATCCTGTTTTTTTCCAAAGTGGGTCACAACTCTGCTGCCTGCCCACTCCCAAGGCGGGCTGAATGCGCACTGCCCAACCGCATGGCATGGTGTCAAGCTGCTCTGCTGGGTATTTTTTTTAATTGCCTCCCCACCATACGTGAGCACCATCACACAAACACACTGCCTGTGACCTCCAAGTCCCTCACACATTTGCCCAGATGGCATCACATTGGATCGTGATCCCTTTGAATGGCCACACAGTCACATGTGTGATCCTGTTCATACAGTACATTGAAACATCAACGTGTGAGTGATACATTGACAAAGAACAATCATGGAGGTCCCCTTTACATGTCCCTTTCAGCCCCCCTTCATCCCCTTCACCCCTGTTGGATTGTCTGGTTTGTGTGTGCTGTATTTAAATCCATTGGAGTTGTAACTCTTTCTTTGCTTTGCCACAGCCCCACACTCTCATCACAATGTTTTTGACGTGAAGATGTGAGTTGCAGATTCTGACTTCTCTGGTTTTTAGCCCCAGAGTGTGACTTCAGTCCTGTTTCCACCCATTATAGAGATGTGCGTCATCTAAATGCCATGCCTTCAAAATGACTGGAAACAGCCTTATTTTACCTGTCTGTTCAACTCCATAGCGTACTATTTTTCTCAGATGTTGTTTTTAGCATCCTGTACATAGAAAGAAATCAGGAACCTCAAGTGCAGGAAAAACTAACTCCAGGTGAATGGGTGGTTGAATAAAAGAGGAGAAAGTGTCTTGGGTATGATGGGAAAGGAAAAGATGGAAATGACCCCCCCCCCCTTTTAAAACAAGTTACTTCTGCCAGTGCCAAAACTATTCTTTATGCAACTATAGTGAAGGGACATTTCTGTAATGAACACTCAGACAGACGGAGTGTGTGTAGAGACTTGAAATGACCATCATAATGTCAGTGTGGTTATAACAGCACAGACACTTGTGAAATGTTTCCATGTGGACCTGTTCTGGACAAGGATTTCAAATTGCTTTGTTAGAAATGTATTCCCTCTCTCTCAGAACATTAGCAATCCTTTTCTTCCACATCATGGTACTCTCCCCCACAGAAAGTTCATTCCAGAATTATGGGAACAACCTGTTTAGACAGCATCACATTTCTTCCCAGAAGAGCCAAATGCCTCACCTACGCACATTTTGAGAGACCTCTGGACATTTATTGATAC
>NC_056523.1:16959622-16969278 GCF_019175285.1 Sceloporus undulatus
ATTGATACGTTGAATCACATAGCTGTTTAGATATACTACTCATTTTCCTGTCAAGGAGTACCTTGAAGTCAAATATGAAGTATTTTGGCACTGGCAGATGTATCTGTTTGGGAATTTCCCACAATGCTTTCTATGACCTGGGACCCTTTTACACTAGACATTTAGAGCACTAAGGCCTGTTCCACACGGGCAAAAGTACGCGCTTGCGCATACTAGGGTTAGAAAGGGCGTCCCTTCCAGACACCCCTAACCCTAGTACGACGCAGAGCGCATACAAAATGGCGGCGCCCGTTCTACATCTTGACGTCACGGATGCTTAGCGTCCGCACGTAGCCGGCGCAAATAACGTTGCACATGGCGCTCGCGGCATCTTAGTGGACACCACATAAGAAGCACCATTTTGGGCTTCTTTTGCGGTACGGAGGAGCTGCGCAGTTTGGCCGCTGGGGCCCCTCCATGCCGCAATGACGGCACCGGTAGACTGCCGATTCAGGCGGTCTGTAATGCGCCTAAGATTCCAATTTAATTGCCATAGCTACATCCTATAGAGTTTGCAAGACCGTGCAGGGTTAATGTCTGGGGCTCCTGATGATCTCTTATTTATAGGGTCACCATAAGTCAAAGCTGACTCATGAAAAACAACAACTTGGGGCTTCCGGTTGAGACGTCAATGCAACGGAGGCAAGTTAGCTTTGCTCTGTCTCCACAGTTCCGCCGCGGACTCGTTTAGGTCTCAATTTACACCAATTTACAATTTACACCTATTGAGAGCCAGAAGAGTTCCTAAACGATGTGAGATTTGGGGCGGAGGCCTGCAGGGGTCACGAGAGCCCTTTTCACCCCCTCGCGCCGGGAGGCTGTCGCGGGAGAAGAAGAGGTCCCAGTGAGTGTCGCAAGCAGGCCGTCGCGGTGTGAGCCAACCCTGGGTGACAGGACTTGGCTACAACCTTTTGTTTGTTGGAAGAACCCTGTTACTGACCCTTGCAGGGCTTCGTTTGCATGAAAATTTAACCGGATTGGTGACTAACTAGGAAAGACTTTGAAGATGGTTACTCTTGGAATAAGAGAAGAAGATTGTTGGGAATAACTTTAATTTTTTGATTTCTCAATATTTCCTATGTATTTGGCAACTGGCAAAGACCAAAGAAGTAGTTTTTAAAAATTGATTTGCTTGAGCAGCTGAGTGAAGCGCGAAGGATTGATTACTTTGACTACATTGATTACACCTGGGAACTCCTGCTAAATGAGGAGATGTGGAATCACTTTCTTCTTTGAACAAGCTGGGCGGCTTGGAAGCTGCTTAGATAAGGTTGGGTTGTGTTTCTTATAAAGACTTGAGTATTTTGTTTGTTTTTTGGACTGGAAAGTTTCTCAATTCTAAAGAGAAAGAGTTTGGCTGGCTTTTGTGGACTCACGCCACGGCTTTTGGACTGCTAATACTCCCCTTTTTTTAGAAGAGAGTAAAATCTTATTACTTTGATAGATGGAGACGAGGCAAACTAAACAGCAAGAAGGATAACATGAGTGGACACACTCGGGAGTAGAAGGGAATCCACAGACTGGTCAAATAAGCAGCAAGATTTAATGTAATATATTAGAGGAACTACCGGGAATTTTTAAAAAGTCCTTCAAGGCAGAGATAAGGAGAGCAGAAAAGCCTAAGGGAAGAAATAAGACTGGACTTGCAGACAGGAATTTATGGTCTAAGGAAGAAGATTGTAGCTTGAATACTGTACTGAATTTAAAGAGATTAAAGAGAAAGTCCAACTGATGGTAAGGAAGACGAAAGATTTGGAAAATAAAATTGAAGAGATAACAAAATACAAGCAAAGAAGGAGGAATCTTATGGGGGCAGAAAAGAACAGCGGGATAGAGCCTAAAATTAGAGGTCTCCCAGAAACGGAAGGAGAAAAACTTGAGGAGGAAAGAATTATTCCGGCCTTAGCAAATTTTTGGACTCTCCTGTGGATTATATCAAGTACAAATTGATAAGTGTTTGAATTTTCTCTAAAGTAGCCCAAGAGAAAGGGCTGCCACGTGACATTGCAGTCGGCTTCAACAACACAAGGTTAGAGAGAGGATATTCAGAAAAACTCATAACAGCTTGGTTATGACAATGTGGAAGTGGAGATTTATAGGGATCTACCTTTACTATATTGAAGCAAGACAGCATACAGTTCCTCACTTCGTTATTGCAGAGGAGGAACATTCAGCTTAGATGGAGGAATGTAGAAGGATTGTTTTCATGTTCAAAGAAAGCGATTTAAAATTAACTCATTGGACAAGGCAAAGGAGTTTTATAAGAGACTGCTCCAAAGCGAGGAGGAAAAGGAAGAAGAAGAAACTCGAACCCCTCTCTTGGTGTTATAGAGAATTTACCCCATCTAAGAAAGGGAAGAACTTGTCGGAAGGAGGAGGTGATTTGGCTAAGGGAAATCTGAAAGAAACATACTGATACTGAAAGGTTTATGTTGGGAGAATTGGATCTAGAATGAGGTTTGGTATAGAGGATTTAACTTTTTTATGTTTGAACCTCCCCTCTTTTCCTTTTGTTGGTATTTGTAGGGCTAAAAATGTTGAACATTGCATCTTGGAATATAGGGGGGATATAAGGAGAGGAAGAGAGAAAACAGATTTCTTTATTAGAAAGAGGAAATATGATGTGGTCTGCCTACAAGAAAACAAGATTAGGAGGGGAGCTTAAAGTATTTAAGAAACCCAAGATGGGTAAGTGTTTTTGCGACTGCGACTGAGAAGAAAAAGGGGGGTGTTAATTTTTTGTTAATAAAAAATGGGATGCGAAAGAAGTTAAGACGACCCAGAGGGGAGATATGTGATAGGGAAGTTAATACAGGCAATGAGGTGTTAACGATAGTAAGCTATATGCCCCTTGGAAAGAAAAAGAGGCTTTTTTGCAAAACTAAATGAGGACTTAATTGAGATGATAAAGGAAGTTAATTATAGCAGGTGTTACAATGGGGTCCTGAAGTGTGAAAAGAGATAGGAAGTCGAGAGCAAAAAAACTAAAGGACTCACAGGGTAAAATCCCTAAGAGTTGTTTCGACTTAATGGCAGAGCTGATTAGGCGGATCTTTGGACGTATAAATACAATAATAAATCTGATTTACTTTTTACTCTGAGGTTCATAATCTTGGTCAAGGATAACCTGTTCCTATTATCAAAATCTTGGTTAGTCAAGACACAGAAAATGGAATTGACCCAAAAACGCTTTCTGATCATTGTCTGATTGAATGCACTGTGAATCTAGATAATAAGGGGAGAAGTTGGAGATTACAAGAGGAGATGCTGAAGGATGAGGATTTTATTCAACTCTGAAAGAAGAGATTAAAACTTCTTTAAAAATTTGAGACCAAGGAGGGTAAAAAATTAACATGTTTGGGACGCTAGCAAGCGGTCATCGGGGTTATTAATTAAAAAACAGAAAGAATGAGGAAGGCCAAAAAATCAAGGAGAGAAGTATTGAAGAACTAAGTAGGAAGGAAAAATTATTGAAGCAATACCCATCGAATAAAAATTGATAACAGAGGTAGAAATTTTGCGAGACAATTTCAAAATAGGTCAACGAGGAACTAGAAAGAGATCTTAAACGGAATAGATTAACTTCTTGAAAATGGAAATAAGGTGGGGAGATGGTTAGCTAGAAGAATTGAGGGTTGTCAAGAAAAGAAGAAAGTGTGAAGTTGTAATAGATGGAAAAACAGTTACTACTCAATCGGAAATTGTAAAGAGATTTAGGGGACTATTACGAAACATTATATAACCAGGACCGGGAAGCTACAAATTTAATAGATAGGACTGGACAAATATCTTAGAGGGTGTAACACTTAAGAAATAACCCAAGAACATAAATCAATCTTAGAAGCTAAAATTTCGAAACAAAGAGATTTTGAATGCGATTTTACGTTTAAAGAAGGGAAAACTCCAGGAGGCGATGGCTTTTCTGCATATATTATAGACCTTTAAATTGAATTGGCAGACCCTTTGTTAAAACTTTTCAATTCGGTTGAGGAGGAGGCATTCCCCAGACTGGGAACAGGCAACGATCACACTATCCCCAAAACAGATAAGGATAATACATGCTGGCTAATATAGACCTATTAGTCTCCTGAATGTTGATTTATAAATTTTACAATGATCTGGGCTTCGGACTCAAAGATATTTTGAATGAAATATAGGAAAAAAGACAAATGGGTTCCTACCCGGAAGACAAATAAGGAATAATATTGACGATCCTGAATAGTCTAGAGTTTTCATGTGAATAACGGAAAACAATGTGCTTTGATTTCAGTGGATATGGAAAAGCGTTTGACAACTTAGCTGGTTTTTATTTAAGTCTAAAGAAAAGCGACATGGGGGATAAGTTCATTAAATCTTTGAGTCAGATTTATAAAAACAAAAGCAGCTGTGATAATAACGATGAAAGATCTCAAGAATTTGATGTGAGGAGGAGTGAGACAAGGATGCCCGTTATCTCCTTACTTTTATTTTTCGATTGATATTTAATAGGAAAAATCAATGGATAAACATGTAAAGGATAAGAATAAAGGTCAATATTAAAAGCTAAAGCTTTGCGAGATGTGTGGCAATAATCCTGGAGGACCCGCTTCACGGCAGAACCCTAATGGGGGAATTGATGATATTTGGTCGATTGCAGGCTTAAGGATAAATAAGGTAAAACGGTTATGATCACCAAAAAACTCTCTTGGAAGAAGAAAAAAATGAGCGAGAAATCAGGATTAAGATAGTAAAACATATGAAATACTTAGGCGTGACTATAACAAAAGACAATCTAAGACTGTTTGAAAATAATTATGGCACCAATGGAAAGGATTAAAGAAAATATAATAGATGGAACAGGTTAAACCTTTCCCTTTTGGGAAGAATTGCGGGTGATCAAAATGGTTATTTTGCCGAAGCTAATGTTCTTATTTCTAAACCTCCCGATTATTATAAAAAAAACCAATTTAAGGTGTGGGAAAAGAATTAATAATTTTATTTGGAGGGGAGCTAAGCCAAGGATTAAGAGTTCTATATTGAAAGATCCAAGGAATGGAGGCTTGCACTCCCGATCTTCAGATCTTTACTGGGCATGTAGTTTGATGTGGATTCAAAACTGGTGAAATTGGATGAAAAAGAGGGTACCAAACTTAGAAATACCAACTAAGATACGGTTGGCTATGCGTTTTTATCTATGAGCAACTGAGGAAGAATAAGGACTTTGACAATCACCCAATTAGAAAATCGCTATTAAGACTTGGCAAAACTTAAAAAGATGTTTATTTAAATACCGATATGACCTTAAACACAAGAGGCTTCTTTGGAAGATGGTCAAGAGAAGACAACCATACCTGGATGGTATTGGGTTGTGTAGAAAGATCCACAAGGGGATTGGTCCTTTAATCTAGGGAGGGAATTAAAAACTGATGGGTTTAATTTAAGTTGGTTTAACTACTATCAGGTTCAAATAAATTTAAAGAGGAATGAAAGGGGGAGGAGGATTGAAGTTAAAATGAACGAATTTGATTTATTTTGGCTACCTGACAAAAAGAAGGTCTACAGTTCTACAAATTGTTACGCAGCCGTATTTTAGAGCAGGAAAACGGTTTAAGTATATATGACGAAATGGGCAACAAGACTTGGGGAAAATAATCAACTTAATGGTGGGCAAAGTGCATGGAAAAAACCCCATGATTTACCATAGCACAGGAACCCAAAGAGAATTTACTAAAAATTATGACAGGTGGTATTATACACCGTGGAGAATTTAAAAATGTATAAATTGAAACATGGAATGCTGGGGTGTAACAGTGAGAGGGTAACCTGATTCATATCTGGTGGATTGCAAATATTCAAGCTTCTGAAAGAAATTAATATTGATTCAAAAATATTGGAAATAAATTTCCGCTGACCCAAAATTTACCTTTTGAACGTAAACACAGTGTTAAAACCGGAGATGAAAAAAATTTACTGGAGGATAATACTTTATATGATTAACAGCGGCTAGAGTTGAGATTGCTAAACTGTTGAAATCAATAAAATCCCCACAAGAGATACTTTGTTGATGAAAGTTAATGATTACAGATATTAGATTGCTTTCTTGTAATGTTAAAAATTTAGCAGGAAGATCGAAGGAAGATTTGAAAAATAACTGATTTTTTGAAAAAAGAATGGAATTTGAGATAGACTCATGAAGTTTAATGGGAGGATTAAGGACATTAAATTTTGTATAGTTTGTGGAATTAGTGAAGGTTTTGGCTTTAATGACCTTCTCACTCTTCTCTCTCTTTTCTTTTCTTTTCTTTTTTTATATACAATCTTTCGATCTTGGTAGCCATTTAAGAAGAAAGAAATAGGCTACGAAACAAAGTGGAGCCGAAGAGCGTGTCCAAAGAAAAGGGAAATTGAAAAGGCTAAAAGTTGTAACCGAGAGTTACCTTTACTGTAAGGTGTATTACAATTTTAAGTTTTGTATGACTCAAACTGGATGTTATATGCAAGTTACCTTAGGAAATTAAGCAAACTAAATCAAGAATTATTTTTTGTAACTAAGGGAATTGACCAAACATACAAAGATGAGTGATATAGATCATGTGTTACAACTAAACGTTGCAACAAGTTGATTAGTCTTGTACTACAGCTTTGTTACTCTCCAATCCGGGACAGAAGGAAGTTTACTATGAAGGGTTCTTTAAGATGAGACAAGAGTATCTAGTTATTAGTGGTTTATGGACTTTATTTTAATTTTTTTTTTTGTATGTTCATAATGGATATATATTCATGATGATTTACATGTATTTGGATTTGTCCATTTTGAATGAAAATTAATAAAGATAAAACTAAAAAAAAAGAACAAAAAGAACAAAAAAGAAAAACAACAACTTGGAATCACTACAATAGATCTGTGTCCTGTTTCAGGGATGTCTTTGGCTTATGTGTTGGCCCTCCCCCTTGCTGTTCCATTTATGAGAATCAACCAGCATAATTGCTGCCACCCATTCCCAGAGGTTTACCACCCCCAAGGCACTAAGTAGAGCACTACATCTGCACAAAACTGTGATCTTTCCAAAAAGTAGGCATTCCAAATCTCCCATGCATTATAGCCCACTCTTTGGCTGGGTTTATTTAGAATCTTAGGTTACAGTAAATGGGAGGTACATGCTCTAACTAGAATACCTGAACAGCTTCAATCTGCATGGATTTTGTTCTGCTCTCAGTTCTCCCTCCTTCAGAAGCTGCAATACTGATTCAAGAATGAAGACGATCCTTTTCGTGGCATTTTTTTCTCTTATATACTACCGTTGGTAAGGAAGGAGTAATGGAAAGAGTAGTGTTAGAGTAGGGACTGAGAGAACCATCTTGTGTTCCCAGGGCTGAGGAATAGGAAAGCTATAATGATTTGATGCCTTCCCATAATTCTAGGCATTTGGCCATAATGACAGGATTTTGGGAAAGGTGAACTCTAAATGTTTTAGGGGCCAAACAGCCTTCTCCTGGCCAAGATTCGGGGCAGGAAAGTTTCTTTAGTTCATTGAAAAAACATTAATCCAGAATCAGAAGATGCTTGTATGCAGCTACTGCTCAAACCACAGGTGCGTAGTTCAAGACCAGCAAACGGTGTAAGGTTCGAGGAGTTGTAGTAACTTTTCCAAGCTCTATAAACACGACCTTACATAACAGCAACAAGGCAAAGGACTGTTAGGTACTGAACATCCAGTCCTAACCGCTAGAAAAGTTAGAAGTGCCTGGAGCACCGAAACATAAAGGAATAATTTAATATTTTTCCTTCAGTGAAATAACAAGCTGAGGTAATACAGCAGAGGCTGGAGCTTGAGCAGATTTCAACATGAAACAAACCTGCTTCCATGAACTATAATGCTTCTGGATCTGCACTGTCGAATCTTTCCAAATTTCCTGGGTTGCATCAACAATGCAGAATGAATGCAGTTTGGCAGCACTTTAACTACCATACCCCAAAGCTATGAAATTCTGTAGTTTGTAGTTCTGTGAGCGATTTAACCTTCTTGGTCAGATAGCACTGGTGCCATAACAAACTAAAAATCCCAGGATTCCATAGGATGGAACCATGACAGTAAAAGTGCTCTCAATCTGCATTTACTCTGCAGTGCAGCAGCAGCCCTGATGGCCCAGAACTGGGTTCAGACAATGCCAACTTGGTCCCCCATCCCGATGATCCTCCTCTCATACAAGTTTATCAGACAAGGGAAATTGGAAGTATAATCCAATGGTAATCCGAACGCAATCATGGAGTTTAATGTTATTGCGTGACAGACTACCACATGCAATTTCGGGCAATGGGAAGTCAGTCCGAACGCAATCATGGGGTTTCACGTTATTGTGTGATAGACTACCACACACAATTTCAGGCAATGGCAAGATATTTTCGGGCAATGGGAAGTCTGTTCGAATGCAATTCGAATTCACATAAATTTGCTGAGCTAGTGAATTCACATGAATGCATTCTGGCCCCACTTTCTTTTCATTCGAATTAAGAGAAATTCCTCCCGTGTGGTAAAATCCATAGTAGCAGAAGTTGAAAAGCCAGTCTGTTAGCTATAGATGGTCTTATCCCTCCATTATTGTGTGCCATACCCTTTCAAAGCCACCCGTGTTGGTGGCCATTATTTCTTCTTAGGGCAGCAACTTCCAAACTTCAGCTGTGTATACTTTGAGAAACACAAGTTCCCAGGAAGATCTGATACCTTGTATATGCCCCTTCTTTCAGAATCCTCTAAAGAATTTGGATTTGTTTGTTTGTTTGTTTAAAAAACACATTCTTTAGAAGATCCTGAAAGAAGGGAAGTATACAAGGTCTGCCTGGGAACATATGTTTTTAAAATAAATTTTTTAAATTAAATTTGCAAAAAAAAAATGCATACACAACACATACATACACCTATAAACACTTTACACATACACTTTACACATACACTTAGAAGCAACATATCTATCAACACACCTATATTTACCTGTTAAATCTTCTGATGTCAATGATCTACAGTAATTATAAAAGCTCTTTACACATAAATGTCTATTTTTGACTCCCTGTTCTTACTTATACCAAACATCTTTCCTTTTCCATCTTTCCATCCTCCCTCTTCTTTCCTTTTCCACTCTATGCAAATCGTACACTAGGAATATATATACATGAGGGGAAAAGAAAGTGTAAAGAATCTGTTTTGAAGGTTACAAAGTTTTGTACAAGTTTGCACTAGCACTTAGCACTTTACATTTCTATTCTGCTTCATGGTGAACTCACAAAAAAATAATAAACAAAAAGGGGGGGAATATATGTGGCTTCCAACTTACTAGATGACAGTTGTAGCTATCAAATTATTCTGTTTCCTCTAAATAGATATATATGATATGCTTCTACGTTTTATCTCATACTAGTATTCTTCAAATCCAAAAAAAAATTGCTATTTCTCTCCAAAATTTTCTCATAAAATCAGTTATAAATTCGCATTCTTTTAAAAAATTATTAACAGTCAGCTCTCTTTAATTGAAAGAGATATCCATGAGGACTGGAAAAGGCTGGAAGAGATACGTGTGTGTATGCGTTTGTCTGCATCTGCACTGCAGAAATAGTCCAGTTTGACACCACTTTAATTATCATA